>NC_044557.1:8898683-8907232 GCF_007565055.1 Rhinopithecus roxellana | reverse complement strand
ACACTTATGTTTCGTGGAGCAGTCCATTAACACTGTTTTTGAGGAACCTGAGAAGGGCTTCTTTGGATGGCATTGAGGCCTACGCTGATAAAGGGAATTTCATCAGTTCAAAATGTGAAAGAAGCTTTCTGAGAAACTTCTTTCTGATCAGTGAGTTCATCTCACAGACTTACAACTTAAACCTCAGGAAGCAGTTTGCTAACACTCTTTTCGTGGAAACTGCAAAGTGATATTTTGGAGCCCTTAGGGGCCCATGGTGAAAAAGGAAATATCCTCACATAATAACTAGAGAGAACCTTTTTGAGAGATTGCTTTCTGATGTGTGACTTCATCACACAGAGTTCCACCCTTCCCTTCTTGGAACAGTTTGCTAACACTGTTGTCGTTTGATTCTGCAAAGTGATATTTGGGAGCCCATGAGGGCCCATGGTGAAAAAGAAGATATCCTCACATAATAACTAGAGAGAAGCTTTCTGAGAACCTGCACTGCCATGTATGAATGCAACTCACAGAGTTACACGTTTCTCTTCAGTGATCAGTTTGTTAACACAGTTTTCTGGAAATCTGCAATTAGATACTTCATAGCGCAATGAAGCTCATGCTGACAAAGGAAATATCCTCAGATGAAAACTAGAAAGAAGCTTTCTTAGAAACTTCTTGGTGTTCTGTGAATTCATCTCACAGAGTTACACTTATGTTTCGTGGAGCAGTCCATTAACACTGTTTTTGAGGAACCTGGGAAGGGCTTCTTTGGATGGCATTGAGGCCTACGCTGATAAAGGAAATTTCATCAGTTCAAAACCTGAAAGAAGCTTTCTGAGAAACTTCTTTCTGATCAGTGAGTTCATCTCACAGACTTACAACTTAATCCTCAGGAAGCAGTTTGCTCACACTCTTTTCGTGGAAACTACAAAGTGATATTTGGGAGCCCATAGAGACCCATGGTGAAAAAGGAAATATCCTCACATAATAACTAGAGAGAAGCTTTTTGAGAGATTGATTTCTGATGTGTGACTTCTTCATACTGAGTTCCACCCTTCCCTTCTTGGAACAGTTTGCTAACACTGTTGTCGTTTGATTCTGCAAAGTGATATTTGGGAACCCATAAGCTCCCATGGTGAAAGAGAAGATATCCTCACATAATACCTAGAGAGAACCTTTCTGAGAAACTGCACTGCCATGTGTGAATGCATCTCACAGAGTTACACGTATCTCTTCAGTGATCAGTATGTTAACACAGTTTTCTGGAAATCTGTAATTAGATATTTCATAGCGCAATGAAGCCTACGGTGACAAAGGAAATATCTTCAGATGAACACTAGAAAGAAGCTTTCTTAGAAACTTCTTGGTGATGTGTGAATTCATCTCACAGAGTTACACTGATGTTTCGTGGAGCAGTCCATTAACACTGTCTTTGAGGAACCTGACAAGGACTTCTTTGAATCGCATTGAGGACTACGCTGATAAAGGAAATTTCATCAGTTCAAAACGTGAAAGAAGCTTTCTGAGAAACTTCTTTCTGATCAGTGAGTTCATCTCACAGACTTACAACGTACACCTCAGGAAGGCAGTTTGCTAACCCTCTTTTCGTGGAAACTGCAAAGTGATATTTGGGAGCCCATAGGGGCCCATGTGAAAAAGGGAGATATCCTCACATAATACTAGAGAGAAGCTTTTTGAGAGATTGCTTTCTGATGTGTGACTTCTTCATACTGAGTTTCCACCCTTCCCTTCTTGGAACAGTTTGCTAACACTGTTGTCGTTTGATTCTGCAAAGTGATATTTGGGAACCCATAAGCTCCCATGGTGAAAGAGAAGATATCCTCACATAATACCTAGAGAGAAGCTTTCTGAGAAAGTGCACTGCCATGTGTGAATGCATCTCACAGAGTTACACGTATCTCTTCAGTGATCAGTATGTTAACACAGTTTTCTGGAAATCTGTAATTAGATATTTCATAGCGCAATGAAGCCTACGGTGACAAAGGAAATATCTTCAGATGAACACTAGAAAGAAGCTTTCTTAGAAACTTCTTGGTGATGTGTGAATTCATCTCACAGAGTTATACTTATGTTTCGTGGAGCAGTCCATTAACACTGTCTTGAGGAACCTGAGCAGGACTTCTTTGATGGCATTGAGGCCTACTCTGATAAAGGAAATTTCATCAGTTCAAAACGTGAAAGAAGCTTTATGAGAAACTTCTTTCTGATCTGTGAGTTCATCTCACAGACTTACAAAGTTACACCTCAGGAAGCAGTTTGTTCACACTCTTTTCGTGGAAACCTGCAAAGTTGATATTTGGGAGCCATTAGGGCCCATGGTGAAAAAGGAAGATATCCTCACATAATAACTAGAGAGAAGCTTTTTGAGAGATTGCTTTCTGATGTGTGACTTCATTCAGCACGAGTTCCACCCTTCCCTTCTTGAAACAGTTTGCTAACACTGTTGTCGTTTGATTCTGCACAGTGATATTTGGGAACCCATAAGCTCCCATGGTTGAAAAAGAAGATATCCTCACATAATACCTAGAGAGAAGCTTTCTGAGAAACTGCACTGCCATGTGTGAATGCAACTCACAGAGTTACACGTTATCTCTTCAGTGATCAGTTGTTAACAACATTTTTCTGGAAATCTGAAATTAGATACTTCGTAGCGCAATGAAGCCCAAGCTGACAAAGGAAATATTCTCAGATGAAAACTAGAAAGAAGCTTTCTTAGAAACTTCTTGGTGATGTGTGAATTCATCTCACAGAGTTACACTTATGTTTCGTGGAGCACTCCATTAACACTGTTTTTGAGGAACCTGAGAAGGGCTTCTTTGGATGGCATTGAGGCCTACGCTGATAAAGGAAATTTCATCAGTTCAAAACGTGAAAGAAGCTTTCTGAGGAACTTCTTTCTCATCAGTGAGTTCATCTCACAGACTTACAACTTAAAGCTCAGGAAGCAGTTTGCTAACACTCTTTTCGTGGAAACTGCAAAGTGATATTTTGGAGCCCATAGGTGCCCATGGTGAAAAAGGAGATATCCTCACATATTAACTAGAGAGAAGCTTTTTGAGAGATTGCTTTCTGATGTGTCACTTCATCACACAAAGTTCCACCCTTCCCTTCTTGGAACACTTTGATAACAGTGTTCTCGTGGATCAACAAGGTGATATTTGGAGCTATTGAGGGCTATGGTGAAAAAGGAGATATCCTCACATAATAACTAGAGAGAAGCTTTCTGAGAAACTGCACTGCCATGTGTGAATGCAACTCACAGAGTTACACGTTTCTCTTCAGTGATCAGTTTGTTAACACAGTTTTCTGGAAATCTGCAATTAGATACTTCATAGCGCAATGAAGCTCATGCTGACAAAGGAAATATTCTCAGATGAAAACTAGAAAGAAGCTTTCTTAGAAACTTCTTGGTGATGTGTGAATTCATCTCACAGAGTTACACTTATGTTTCGTGGAGCAGTCCATTAACACTGTTTTTGAGGAACCTGAGAAGGGCTTCTTTGGATGGCATTGAGGCCTACGCTGATAAAGGAAATTTCATCAGTTCAAAACGTGAAAGAAGCTTTCTGAGAAACTTCTTTCTGATCAGTGAGTTCATCTCACAGACTTACAACGTAAACCTCAGGAAGCAGTTTGCTCACACTCTTTTCGTGGAAACTGCAAAGTGATATTTGGGAGCCCATAGGGGCCCATGGTGAAAAAGGAGATATCCTCACATAATAACTAGAGAGAAGCTTTTTGAGAGATTGCTTTCTGATGTGTGACTTCATCACCCAGATTTCCATCTTCCTTTCTTGGAACACTTTGATAACAGTGTTCTCGTGGATTCAACAAGGTGATATTGGGAGCTATTGAGGGCTATGCTGAAAAAGGAGATATCCTCACATAATAACTAGAGAGAAGCTTTCTGAGAAACTGCAGTGCCATGTGTGAATGCAACTCACAGAGTTACACGTTTCTCTTCAGTGATCAGTTTGTTAACACAGTTTTCTGGAATTCTGCAATTAGATACTTCATAGCGCAATGAAGCTCATGCTGACAAGGAAATATCTCAGATGAAAACTAGAAGAAGCTTTCTAGAAACTTCTTCGGTGATGTGTGAATTCATCTCACAGAGTTACACTTATGTTTCGTGGAGCAGTCCATTAACACTGTCTTTGAGGAAACTGACAAGGGCTTCTTTGAATCGCATTGAGGTCGACGCTGATAAAGGAAATTTCATCAGTTCAAAACGTGAAAGAAGCTTTCTGAGAAACTTCTTTCTGATCAGTGAGTTCATGTCACAGACATACAACATACACCTCAGGAAGCAGTTTGCTAACACTCTTTTCGTGGAACCTGCAAAGTGATATTTGGGAGCCCTTAGGGGCCCATGGTGAAAAAGGAGATATCCTCACATAATAACTAGAGAGAAGCTTTTTGAGAGATTGCTTTCTGATGTGTGACTTCATCACCCTGATTTCCACCCTTACTTTCTTGGAACACTTTGATAACAGTGTTCTCGTGGATACAACAAGGTGATATTTGGGAGCTCATTGAGGGCTATGGTGAAAAAGGAGATATCATCATAATAACTAGAGAGAATCTTTCTGAGACACTGCACTGCCATGTGTGAATGAAACTCACAGAGTTACACGTTTCTCTTCAGTGATCAGTTTGTTAACACAGTTTTCTGGAAATCTGCAAATAGATACTTCATAGCGCAATGAAGCTCATGCTGACAAAGGAAATATCCTCAGATGAAAACTAGAAAGAAGCTTTCTTAGAAACTTCTTGGTGTTCTGTGAATTCATCTCACAGAGTTACACTTATGTTTCGTGGAGCAGTCCATTAACACTGTTTTTGAGGAACCTGAGAAGGGCTTCTTTGGATGGCATTGAGGCCTACGCTGATAAAGGGAATTTCATCAGTTCAAAATGTGAAAGAAGCTTTCTGAGAAACTTCTTTCTGATCAGTGAGTTCATCTCACAGACTTACAACTTAAACCTCAGGAAGCAGTTTGCTAACACTCTTTTCGTGGAAACTGCAAAGTGATATTTTGGAGCCCTTAGGGGCCCATGGTGAAAAAGGAAATATCCTCACATAATAACTAGAGAGAACCTTTTTGAGAGATTGCTTTCTGATGTGTGACTTCATCACACAGAGTTCCACCCTTCCCTTCTTGGAACAGTTTGCTAACACTGTTGTCGTTTGATTCTGCAAAGTGATATTTGGGAGCCCATGAGGGCCCATGGTGAAAAAGAAGATATCCTCACATAATAACTAGAGAGAAGCTTTCTGAGAACCTGCACTGCCATGTATGAATGCAACTCACAGAGTTACACGTTTCTCTTCAGTGATCAGTTTGTTAACACAGTTTTCTGGAAATCTGCAATTAGATACTTCATAGCGCAATGAAGCTCATGCTGACAAAGGAAATATCCTCAGATGAAAACTAGAAAGAAGCTTTCTTAGAAACTTCTTGGTGTTCTGTGAATTCATCTCACAGAGTTACACTTATGTTTCGTGGAGCAGTCCATTAACACTGTTTTTGAGGAACCTGGGAAGGGCTTCTTTGGATGGCATTGAGGCCTACGCTGATAAAGGAAATTTCATCAGTTCAAAACCTGAAAGAAGCTTTCTGAGAAACTTCTTTCTGATCTGTGAGTATCATCTCACAGACTTACAACTTAATCCTCAGGAAGCAGTTTGCTCACACTCTTTTCGTGGAAACTACAAAGTGATATTTGGGAGCCCCATAGAGACCCATGGTGAAAAGGAAAATATCCTCACATAATAACTAGAGAGAAGCTTTCTTTGAGAGATTGATTTATGATTGTGTGTGACTTCTTCTACTGAGTTCCACCCTTCCCTTCTTGGAACAGTTTGCTAACACTGTTGTCGTTTTGATTCTGCAAAGTGATATTTGGGAACCCATAAGCTCCCATGGTTGAAAGAGAAGATATCCTCAATAATACCCTAGAGAGAACCTTTCTGAGAAACCTGCCACTGCCCTATTTGTGTGAATGCAATCTCACAGAGTTACACGTATCTCTTCAGTGATCAGTATGTTAACACAGTTTTCTGGAAATCTGTAATTAGATATTTCATAGCGCAATGAAGCCTACGGTGACAAAGGAAATATCTTCAGATGAACACTAGAAAGAAGCTTTCTTAGAAACTTCTTGGTGATGTGTGAATTCATCTCACAGAGTTACACTGATGTTTCGTGGAGCAGTCCATTAACACTGTCTTTGAGGAACCTGACAAGGACTTCTTTGAATCGCATTGAGGACTACGCTGATAAAGGAAATTTCATCAGTTCAAAACGTGAAAGAAGCTTTCTGAGAAACTTCTTTCTGATCAGTGAGTTCATGTCACAGACTTACAACGTACACCTCAGGAAGCAGTTTGCTAACACTCTTTTCGTGGAAACTGCAAAGTGATATTTGGGAGCCCATAGGGGCCCATGGTGAAAAAGGAGATATCCTCACATAATAACTAGAGAGAAGCTTTTTGAGAGATTGCTTTCTGATGTGTGACTTCTTCATACTGAGTTCCACCCTTCCCTTCTTGGAACAGTTTGCTAACACTGTTGTCGTTTGATTCTGCAAAGTGATATTTGGGAACCCATAAGCTCCCATGGTGAAAGAGAAGATATCCTCACATAATACCTAGAGAGAAGCTTTCTGAGAAAGTGCACTGCCATGTGTGAATGCATCTCACAGAGTTACACGTATCTCTTCAGTGATCAGTATGTTAACACAGTTTTCTGGAAATCTGTAATTAGATATTTCATAGCGCAATGAAGCCTACGGTGACAAAGGAAATATCTTCAGATGAACACTAGAAAGAAGCTTTCTTAGAAACTTCTTGGTGATGTGTGAATTCATCTCACAGAGTTACACTTATGTTTCGTGGAGCAGTCCATTAACACTGTCTTTGAGGAACCTGACAAGGACTTCTTTGAATCGCATTGAGGACTACGCTGATAAAGGAAATTTCATCAGTTCAAAACGTGAAAAAGCTTCTGAGAAACTTCTTTCTGATCAGTGAGTTCATGTCACAGACTTACAAACGTACACCTCAGGAAGCAGTTTGCTAACACTCTTTTCGTGGAAACTGCAAAGTGATATTTGGGAGCCCATAGGGGCCCATGGTGAAAAAGGAGATATCCTCACATAATAACTAGAGAGAAGCTTTTTGAGAGATGTGCTTCTGATGTGGTGACTTCTTCATACTGAGTTCCACCCTTCCCTTCTTGGAACAGTTTGCTAACACTGTTGTCGTTTGATTCTGCAAAGTGATATTTGGGAACCCATAAGCTCCCATGGTGAAAGAGAAAGATATCCTCACATAATACCTAGAGAGAAGCTTCTGAGAAAGTGCACTGCCATGTGTGAATGCAATCTCACAGAGTTACACGTATCTCTTCAGTGATCAGTATGTTAACACAGTTTTCTGGAAATCTGTAATTAGATATTTCATAGCGCAATGACCTAGGACAAAGGAAATATCTTCAGATGAACACTAGAAAAGCTTTCTTAGAAACTTCTTGGTGATGTGTTAATTCATCTCACAGAGTTACACTTATGTTTCGTGGAGCAGTCCATTAACACTGTCTTTGAGGAACCTGACAAGGACTTCTTTGAATCGCATTGAGGACTACGCTGATAAAGGAAATTTCATCAGTTCAAAACGTGAAAGAAGCTTTCTGAGAAACTTCTTTCTGATCAGTGAGTGCATGTCACAGACTTACAACGTACACCTCAGGAAGCAGTTTGCTCACACTCTTTTCGTGGAAACTGCAAAGTGATATTTGGGAGCCCATAGGGGCCCATGGTGAAAAAGGAGATATCCTCACATAATAACTAGAGAGAAGCTTTTTGAGAGATTGCTTTCTGATGTGTGACTTCATCACCCAGATTTCCACCCTTCCTTTCTTGGAAAACTTTGATAACAGTGTTCTCGTGGATACAACAAGGTGATATTTGGGAGCTCATTGAGGGCTATGGTGAAAAAGGATATCCTCACATATAACTAGAGAAGCTTTCTGAGAAACTGCACTGCCATGTGTGAATGCAACTCACAGAGTTACACGTTTCTCTTCAGTGATCAGTGTGTTAACACAGTTTTCTGGAAATCTGCAATTAGATACTTCATAGCCCAATGAAGCTCTTGCTGACAAAGGAAATATTCTCAGATGAAAACTAGAAAGAAGCTTTCTTAGAAACTTCTTGGTGATGTGTGAATTCATCTCACAGAGTTTCACTTATGTTTCATGGAGCAGTCCATTAACACTGTTTTTGAGGAACCTGAGAAGGGCTCCTTTGGATGGCATTGAGGCCTACGCTGATAAAGGGAATTTCATCAGTTCAAAACGTGAAAGAAGCTTTCTGAGAAACTTCTTTCTGATCAGTGAGTTCATGTCACAGACTTACAACGTACACCTCAGGAAGCAGTTTGCTCACACTCTTTTCGTGGAAACTGCAAAGTGATATTTGGGAGCCCATAGGGGCACAGGCTGAAAAAGGAGATATCCTCACATAATACTAGAGAGAGCTTTT
>NC_044557.1:8896592-8898583 GCF_007565055.1 Rhinopithecus roxellana | reverse complement strand
GAAGTCACACATCAGAAAGCAATCTCTCAGAAAGCTTCTCTCTACTCTCTATGTGACGATATTTCCTTTCTCACCATGGGCCCCTATGGGCTCCCAAATATCACTTTCCAGATTCCACGAAAAGAGTGTTAGCAAACTGCTTTCTGAAGTCTAAGTTATAAGTCTGGGAGATGAACTCACAGATCAGAAAGAAGTTTCTCAGAAAGCTTCTTTCACGTTTTGAACGGATGAAATTTCCTTTATCAGCGTAGGCCTCAAAGCGATGCAAGGAAGCCCTTCTCAGTTTCCTCAAAGACAGTGTTAATGGACTGCTCCACGAAACATCAGTGTAACTCTGTGAGATGAATTCACACATCACCAGGCAGTTTCTAAGAAAGCTTCTTTCTAGTTTTCATCTGTGGATATATCCTTTGTCACCGTAAGCTTCATTGCGCTATGAAGTGTCTAATTGCAGATTTCCAGAAAACTGTGTTAACAAACTGATCACTGAAGAGAAACGTGTAACTCTGAGAGTTGCATTCACACATGGCAATGCAGTTTCTCAGAAAGCTTCTCTTTAGTTATTATGTGAGGATATGTCCTTTTTCACCATAGCCCTCAATGAGCTCCCAAATATACCTTTGCAGAATCCCTGACAACAGTGTTAGCAAACTGTTCCATGAAGGGAAGTGTGGAACTCTGTGTGACGAAGTCACACATCAGAAAGCAATCTCTCAGAAAGCTTCTCTCTACTCTCTATGTGACGATATTTCCTTTCTCACCATGGGCCCCTATGGGCTCCCAAATATCACTTTCCAGATTCCACGAAAAGAGTGTTAGCAAACTGCTTTCTGAAGTCTAAGTTATAAGTCTGGGAGATGAACTCACAGATCAGAAAGAAGTTTCTCAGAAAGCTTCTTTCACGTTTTGAACGGATGAAATTTCCTTTATCAGCGTAGGCCTCAAAGCGATGCAAGGAAGCCCTTCTCAGTTTCCTCAAAGACAGTGTTAATGGACTGCTCCACGAAACATCAGTGTAACTCTGTGAGATGAATTCACACATCACCAGGCAGTTTCTAAGAAAGCTTCTTTCTAGTTTTCATCTGTGGATATATCCTTTGTCACCGTAAGCTTCATTGCGCTATGAAGTGTCTAATTGCAGATTTCCAGAAAACTGTGTTAACAAACTGATCACTGAAGAGAAACGTGTAACTCTGAGAGTTGCATTCACACATGGCAATGCAGTTTCTCAGAAAGCTTCTCTTTAGTTATTATGTGAGGATATGTCCTTTTTCACCATAGCCCTCAATGAGCTCCCAAATATACCTTTGCAGAATCCCTGACAACAGTGTTAGCAAACTGTTCCATGAAGGGAAGTGTGGAACTCTGTGTGACGAAGTCACACATCAGAAAGCAATCTCTCAGAAAGCTTCTCTCTACTCTCTATGTGACGATATATCCTTTCTCACCATGGGCCCCTATGGGCTCCCAAATATCACTTTCCAGATTCCACGAAAAGAGTGTTAGCAAACTGCTTTCTGAAGTCTAAGTTATAAGTCTGGGAGAAGAACTCACAGATCAGAAAGAAGTTTCTCAGAAAGCTTCTTTCACGTTTTGAACGGATGAAATTTCCTTTACCAGCGTAGGCCTCAAAGCGATGCAAGGAAGCCCTTCTCAGTTTCCTCAAAGACAGTGTTAATAGACTGCTCCACGAAACATCAGTGTACTCTGTGAGATGAATTCACACATCACCAGGCAGTTTCTAAGAAAGCTTCTTTCTAGTTTTCATCTGTGGATATATCCTTTTGTCACCGTAAGCTTCATTTGGCTATGAAGTGTCTAATTGCAGAGTTCCCAGGAAAACTGGTGTTAACAAACTGATCAACTGAAGAGAAGCTGTGTAACTCTGAGAGTTTGCATTCACACATGGCAATGCCAGTTTTCTCAGAAAGCCTTCTCTTTAGTATTATGTGAGGATATGTCCTTTTTCACCATAGCCCTCAATGAGCTCC
>NC_044557.1:8891517-8896492 GCF_007565055.1 Rhinopithecus roxellana | reverse complement strand
TAACACTGTCTTTGAGGAAACTGAGAAGGGCTTCCTTGCATCGCTTTGAGGCCTACGCTGATAAAGGAAATTTCATCCGTTCAAAACGTGAAAGAAGCTTTCTGAGAAACTTCTTTCTGATCTGTGAGTTCATCTCCAGACTTATAACTTAGACTTCAGAAAGCAGTTTGCTAACACCGCTTTTCGTGGAATCTTGGAAAGTGATAATTGAGCCATAAAGGGGCCCATGGTGAGAAATGAAAAGATCTTCACAGAGGAGGTAGATAGAAGCTTTCTGATAGATTGCTTTTCTGATGTGTGACTTCGGCACACAGAGTTTCCATTTTTCCACCCGTCCCTTCTTGGAAACAGTTGTGCTACACGTGTTGTCAGGGATTCTGCAAAGGTATATTTGGGAGCTCATTGAGGGCTATGGTGAAAAAGGACATATCCTCACATAATAACTAAAGAGAAGCTTTCTGAGAAACTGCATTGCCATGTGTGAATGCAACTCTCAGAGTTACACGTTCTCTTCAGTGATCAGTTTGTTAACACAGTTTTCTGGAAATCTGCAATTAGACACTTCATAGCGCAATGAAGCTTACGGTGACAAAGGATATATCCACAGATGAAAACTAGAAAGAAGCTTTCTTAGAAACTGCCTGGTGATGTGTGAATTCATCTCACAGAGTTACACTGATGTTTCGTGGAGCAGTCCATTAACACTGTCTTTGAGGAAACTGAGAAGGGCTTCCTTGCATCGCTTTGAGGCCTACGCTGATAAAGGAAATTTCATCCGTTCAAAACGTGAAAGAAGCTTTCTGAGAAACTTCTTTCTGATCTGTGAGTTCATCTCCCAGACTTATAACTTAGACTTCAGAAAGCAGTTTGCTAACACTCTTTTCGTGGAATCTGGAAAGTGATATTTGGGAGCCCATAGGGGCCCATGGTGAGAAAGGAAATATCGTCACATAGAGAGTAGAGAGAA
This sequence comes from Rhinopithecus roxellana, assembly GCF_007565055.1. Classification (NCBI taxonomy): domain Eukaryota; kingdom Metazoa; phylum Chordata; class Mammalia; order Primates; family Cercopithecidae; genus Rhinopithecus; species Rhinopithecus roxellana. Next base: position 8,895,525 of record NC_044557.1, on the reverse strand, counting down.
GCTTTCTGAGAGATTGCTTTCTGATGTGTGACTTCGTCACACAGAGTTCCACCCTTCCCTTCTTGGAACAGTTTGCTAACACTGTTGTCAGGGATTCTGCAAAGGTATATTTGGGAGCTCATTGAGGGCTATGGTGAAAAAGGACATATCCTCACATAATAACTAAAGAGAAGCTTTCTGAGAAACTGCATTGCCATGTGTGAATGCAACTCTCAGAGTTACACGTTTCTCTTCAGTGATCAGTTTGTTAACACAGTTTTCTGGAAATCTGCAATTAGACACTTCATAGCGCAATGAAGCTTACGGTGACAAAGGATATATCCACAGATGAAAACTAGAAAGAAGCTTTCTTAGAAACTGCCTGGTGATGTGTGAATTCATCTCACAGAGTTACACTGATGTTTCGTGGAGCAGTCCATTAACACTGTCTTTGAGGAAACTGAGAAGGGCTTCCTTGCATCGCTTTGAGGCCTACGCTGATAAAGGAAATTTCATCCGTTCAAAACGTGAAAGAAGCTTTCTGAGAAACTTCTTTCTGATCTGTGAGTTCATCTCCCAGACTTATAACTTAGACTTCAGAAAGCAGTTTGCTAACACTCTTTTCGTGGAATCTGGAAAGTGATATTTGGGAGCCCATAGGGGCCCATGGTGAGAAAGGAAATATCGTCACATAGAGAGTAGAGAGAAGCTTTCTGAGAGATTGCTTTCTGATGTGTGACTTCGTCACACAGAGTTCCACCCTTCCCTTCATTGGAACAGTTTGCTAACACTGTTGTCAGGGATTCTGCAAAGGTATATTTGGGAGCTCATTGAGGGCTATGGTGAAAAAGGACATATCCTCACATAATAACTAAAGAGAAGCTTTCTGAGAAACTGCATTGCCATGTGTGAATGCAACTCTCAGAGTTACACGTTTCTCTTCAGTGATCAGTTTGTTAACACAGTTTTCTGGAAATCTGCAATTAGACACTTCATAGCGCAATGAAGCTTACGGTGACAAAGGATATATCCACAGATGAAAACTAGAAAGAAGCTTTCTTAGAAACTGCCTGGTGATGTGTGAATTCATCTCACAGAGTTACACTGATGTTTCGTGGAGCAGTCCATTAACACTGTCTTTGAGGAAACTGAGAAGGGCTTCCTTGCATCGCTTTGAGGCCTACGCTGATAAAGGAAATTTCATCCGTTCAAAACGTGAAAGAAGCTTTCTGAGAAACTTCTTTCTGATCTGTGAGTTCATCTCCCAGACTTATAACTTAGACTTCAGAAAGCAGTTTGCTAACACTCTTTTCGTGGAATCTGGAAAGTGATATTTGGGAGCCCATAGGGGCCCATGGTGAGAAAGGAAATATCGTCACATAGAGAGTAGAGAGAAGCTTTCTGAGAGATTGCTTTCTGATGTGTGACTTCGTCACACAGAGTTCCACCCTTCCCTTCATGGAACAGTTTGCTAACACTGTTGTCAGGGATTCTGCAAAGGTATATTTGGGAGCTCATTGAGGGCTATGGTGAAAAAGGACATATCCTCACATAATAACTAAAGAGAAGCTTTCTGAGAAACTGCATTGCCATGTGTGAATGCAACTCTCAGAGTTACACGTTTCTCTTCAGTGATCAGTTTGTTAACACAGTTTTCTGGAAATCTGCAATTAGACACTTCATAGCGCAATGAAGCTTACGGTGACAAAGGATATATCCACAGATGAAAACTAGAAAGAAGCTTTCTTAGAAACTGCCTGGTGATGTGTGAATTCATCTCACAGAGTTACACTGATGTTTCGTGGAGCAGTCCATTAACACTGTCTTTGAGGAAACTGAGAAGGGCTTCCTTGCATCGCTTTGAGGCCTACGCTGATAAAGGAAATTTCATCCGTTCAAAACGTGAAAGAAGCTTTCTGAGAAACTTCTTTCTGATCTGTGAGTTCTTCTCCCAGACTTATAACTTAGACTTCAGAAAGCAGTTTGCTAACACTCTTTTCGTGGAATCTGGAAAGTGATATTTGGGAGCCCATAGGGGCCCATGGTGAGAAAGGAAATATCGTCACATAGAGAGTAGAGAGAAGCTTTCTGAGAGATTGCTTTCTGATGTGTGACTTCGTCACACAGAGTTCCACCCTTCCCTTCATTGGAACAGTTTGCTAACACTGTTGTCAGGGATTCTGCAAAGGTATATTTGGGAGCTCATTGAGGGCTATGGTGAAAAAGGACATATCCTCACATAATAACTAAAGAGAAGCTTTCTGAGAAACTGCATTGCCATGTGTGAATGCAACTCTCAGAGTTACACGTTTCTCTTCAGTGATCAGTTTGTTAACACAGTTTTCTGGAAATCTGCAATTAGACACTTCATAGCGCAATGAAGCTTACGGTGACAAAGGATATATCCACAGATGAAAACTAGAAAGAAGCTTTCTTAGAAACTGCCTGGTGATGTGTGAATTCATCTCACAGAGTTACACTGATGTTTCGTGGAGCAGTCCATTAACACTGTCTTTGAGGAAACTGAGAAGGGCTTCCTTGCATCGCTTTGAGGCCTACGCTGATAAAGGAAATTTCATCCGTTCAAAACGTGAAAGAAGCTTTCTGAGAAACTTCTTTCTGATCTGTGAGTTCATCTCCCAGACTTATAACTTAGACTTCAGAAAGCAGTTTGCTAACACTCTTTTCGTGGAATCTGGAAAGTGATATTTGGGAGCCCATAGGGGCCCATGGTGAGAAAGGAAATATCGTCACATAGAGAGTAGAGAGAAGCTTTCTGAGAGATTGCTTTCTGATGTGTGACTTCGTCACACAGAGTTCCACCCTTCCCTTCTTGGAACAGTTTGCTAACACTGTTGTCAGGGATTCTGCAAAGGTATATTTGGGAGCTCATTGAGGGCTATGGTGAAAAAGGACATATCCTCACATAATAACTAAAGAGAAGCTTTCTGAGAAACTGCATTGCCATGTGTGAATGCAACTCTCAGAGTTACACGTTTCTCTTCAGTGATCAGTTTGTTAACACAGTTTTCTGGAAATCTGCAATTAGACACTTCATAGCGCAATGAAGCTTACGGTGACAAAGGATATATCCACAGATGAAAACTAGAAAGAAGCTTTCTTAGAAACTGCCTGGTGATGTGTGAATTCATCTCACAGAGTTACACTGATGTTTCGTGGAGCAGTCCATTAACACTGTCTTTGAGGAAACTGAGAAGGGCTTCCTTGCATCGCTTTGAGGCCTACGCTGATAAAGGAAATTTCATCCGTTCAAAACGTGAAAGAAGCTTTCTGAGAAACTTCTTTCTGATCTGTGAGTTCATCTCCCAGACTTATAACTTAGACTTCAGAAAGCAGTTTGCTAACACTCTTTTCGTGGAATCTGGAAAGTGATATTTGGGAGCCCATAGGGGCCCATGGTGAGAAAGGAAATATCGTCACATAGAGAGTAGAGAGAAGCTTTCTGAGAGATTGCTTTCTGATGTGTGACTTCGTCACACAGAGTTCCACCCTTCCCTTCTGGAACAGTTTGCTAACACTGTTGTCAGGGATTCTGCAAAGGTATATTTGGGAGCTCATTGAGGGCTATGGTGAAAAAGGACATATCCTCACATAATAACTAAAGAGAAGCTTTCTGAGAAACTGCATTGCCATGTGTGAATGCAACTCTCAGAGTTACACGTTTCTCTTCAGTGATCAGTTTGTTAACACAGTTTTCTGGAAATCTGCAATTAGACACTTCATAGCGCAATGAAGCTTACGGTGACAAAGGATATATCCACAGATGAAAACTAGAAAGAAGCTTTCTTAGAAACTGCCTGGTGATGTGTGAATTCATCTCACAGAGTTACACTGATGTTTCGTGGAGCAGTCCATTAACACTGTCTTTGAGGAAACTGAGAAGGGCTTCCTTGCATCGCTTTGAGGCCTACGCTGATAAAGGAAATTTCATCCGTTCAAAACGTGAAAGAAGCTTTCTGAGAAACTTCTTTCGATCTGTGAGTTCATCTCCCAGACTTATAACTTAGA
>NC_044557.1:8886123-8891417 GCF_007565055.1 Rhinopithecus roxellana | reverse complement strand
CGCTTTGAGGCCTACGCTGATAAAGGAAATTTCATCCGTTCAAAACGTGAAAGAAGCTTTCTGAGAAACTCTTTCTGATCTGTGAGTTCATCTCCCAGACTTATAACTTAGACTTCTGAAAGCAGTCTGCTAACACTCTTTTCGTGGAATCTGGAAAGTGATATTTGGGAGCCCATAGGGGCCCATGGTGAGAAAGGAAATATCGTCACATAAGAAGTAGAGAGAAGCTTTCTGAGAGATTGCTTTCTGATGTGTGACTTCGTCACACAGAGTTCCACCCTTCACTTCTTGGAACAGTTTGCTAACACTGTTGTCAGGGATTCTGCAAAGGTATATTTGGGAGCTCATTGAGGGCTATGGTGAAAAAGGACATATCCTCACATAATAACTAAAGAGAAGCTTTCTGAGAAACTGCATTGCCATGTGTGAATGCAACTCTCAGAGTTACACGTTTCTCTTCAGTGATCAGTTTGTTAACACAGTTTTCTGGAAATCTGCAATTAGACACTTCATAGCGCAATGAAGCTGACGGTGACAAAGGATATATCCACAGATGAAAACTAGAAAGAAGCTTTCTTAGAAACTGCCTGGTGATGTGTGAATTCATCTCACAGAGTTACACTGATGTTTCGTGGAGCAGTCCATTAACACTGTCTTTGAGGAAACTGAGAAGGGCTTCCTTGCATCGCTTGAGGCCTACGCTGATAAAGGAAATTTCATCCGTTCAAAACGTGAAAGAAGCTTTGTGAGAAACTTCTTTCTGATCTGTGAGTTCGTCTCCCAGACTTATAACTTAGACTTCAGAAAGCAGTGTGCTAACACTCTTTTCGTGGAATCTGGAAAGTGATATTTGGGAGCCCGTAGGGGTCCATGGTGAGAAAGGAAATATCGTCACATAAGAAGTAGAGAGAAGCTTTCTGAGAGCTTGCTTTCTGATGTGTGACTTCGTCACACAGAGTTCCACCCTTCCCTTCTTGGAACAGTTTGCTAATCCTGTTGTCAGGGATTCTGCAAAGGTATATTTGGGAGCTCATTGAGGGCTATGGTGAAAAAGGACATATCCTCACATAATAACTAAAGAGAAGCTTTCTGAGAAACTGCATTGCCATGTGTGAATGCAACTCTCAGAGTTACACGTTTCTCTTCAGTGATCAGTTTGTTAACACAGTTTTCTGGAAATCTGCAATTAGACACTTCATAGCGCAACGTCGCTTGCGGTAACAAAGGATATATCCACTGATGAAAACTAGAAGGAAGCTTTCTTAGAAACTGCCTTGGTGATGATCTGTGAATTCATCTCACAGAGTTACACTGATGTTTCGTGGGAGGCCATTAACACTGTCTTTGAGGAAACGAGAAGGGCTCCTTGCATCGCTTTGAGGCCTCCGGGATAAGGGAATTTCATCCGTTCAAACGTGAAAGAACCTTTCTGGAGGAACTCTTTCTGATCTGGAGTTCATCTCCCAGACTTATAACTTAGACTTCAGAAAGCAGTGTGCTAACACTTTTTCGTGCTGGAATCTGGAAGTGATATTTGGGAGCCCATAGGGGCCCATGTGAGAAGGAAATATGTCACTAAGATAGGAGAGAGAGCTTCTGAGAGATTGCTTTCTGATGTGTGGACTCGTCACCCGAGGTTCCACCTTCCCTTCTTGGAACAGTTTGCTAACACTGTTGTTAGGGAGTCTGCAAAGGTAATTGGGAGCTCATTGAGGCCTATGTTGAAAAAGGACATATTCTCACCTAATAACTAAAGAGAAGCTTTCCTGAGAAACTGCATTGGCCTAGTGTGAATGCAACTCTCAGAGTTACACGTTCTCTTCAGTGATAAGTTTGTTAACACAGTTTCTGGAAATCTGCAGTTAGGACACTTCATAGCGCAATGAAGCTACAATGACAAAGGATATATCCCAGATGAAAACGAGAAAGAAGCTTTTCTTAAGAAACTGCCTGGTGATAGTGTGAATTCATCTCACAGAGTTACACTGATGTTCGTGGAGCAAGTCCATAAAACTGTCTTTGAGGGAACTGAAAGGGCTTCCTTGCATCGCTTTGAGGCCCTACGCTGATTAAGCGAAATTTCATATCCGTTCAAAAAGTGGAAAGAAGGCTTCCTGAGAAACCTTCTTCTGATCTGTGAGTTCATCTGCCCAGACTTATAACTTAGACTTCAGAAAGCAGTTTGCTAACACTCTTTTCGTGGAATCTGGAAGTGATATTTGGGAGCCCATAGGGGCCCATGTGAGAAAAGGAAATATCGTTCACATAAGAAGTAGAGAGAAGCTTCTGAGAGATTGCTTTCTGATGTGTGACTTCGTCACACAGAGTTCCACCCTTCCCTTCTTGGAACAGTTTGCTAACACTGTTGTCAGGGATTCTGCAAAGGTATATTTGGGAGCTCATTGAGGGCTATGGTGAAAAAGGACATATCCTCACATAATAACTAAAGAGAAGCTTTCTGAGAAACTGCATTGCCATGTGTGAATGCAACTCTCAGAGTTACACGTTTCTCTTCAGTGATCAGTTTGTTAACACAGTTTTCTGGAAATCTGCAATTAGACACTTCATAGCGCAATGAAGCTACGGTGACAAAGGATATATCCACAGATGAAAACTAGAAAGAAGCTTTCTTAGAAACTGCCTGGTGATGTGTGAATTCATCTCACAGAGTTACACTGATGTTTCGTGGAGCAGTCCATTAACACTGTCTTTGAGGAAACTGAGAAGGGCTTCCTTGCATCGCTTTGAGGCCTACGCTGATAAAGGAAATTTCATCCGTTCAAAACGTGAAAGAAGCTTTCTGAGAAACTTCTTTCTGATCTGTGAGTTCATCTCCCAGACTTATAACTTAGACTTCAGAAAGCAGTTTGCTAACACTCTTTTCGTGGAATCTGGAAAGTGATATTTGGGAGCCATAGGGGCCCATGGTGAGAAAGGAAATATCGTCACATAGAGAGTAGAGAGAAGCTTTCTGAGAGATTGCTTTCTGATGTGTGACTTCGTCACACAGAGTTCCACCCTTCCCTTCATGGAACAGTTTGCTAACACTGTTGTCAGGGATTCTGCAAAGGTATATTTGGGAGCTCATTGAGGGCTATGGTGAAAAAGGACATATCCTCACATAATAACTAAAGAGAAGCTTTCTGAGAAACTGCATTGCCATGTGTGAATGCAACTCTCAGAGTTACAAGTTTCTCTTCAGTGATCAGTTTGTTAACACAGTTTTCTGGAAATCTGCAATTAGACACTTCATAGCGCAATGAAGCTTACGGTGACAAAGGATATATCCACAGATGAAAACTAGAAAGAAGCTTTCTTAGAAACTGCCTGGTGATGTGTGAATTCATCTCACAGAGTACACTTATGTTTCGTGGAGCAGTCCATTAACACTGTCTTTGAGGAAACTGAGAAGGGCTTCCTTGCATCGCTTTGAGGCCTACGCTGATAAAGGAAATTTCATCCGTTCAAAACGTGAAAGAAGCTTTCTGAGAAACTTCTTTCTGATCTGTGAGTTCATCTCCCAGACTTATAACTTAGACTTCAGAAAGCAGTTTGCTAACACTCTTTTCGTGGAATCTGGAAAGTGATATTTGGGAGCCCATAGGGGCCCATGGTGAGAAAGGAAATATCGTCACTAATAAGTAGAGAGAAGCTTTCTGAGAGATTGCTTTCTGATGTGTGACTTCGTCACACACAGAGTTCCACCCTTCCCTTCTTGGAACAGTTGCTAACACTGTTGTCAGGGATTCTGCAAAGGTATATTTGGGAGCTCATTGAGGGCTATGGTGAAAAAGGACATATCCTCACATAATAACTAAAGAGAAGGCTTTCTGAGAAACTGCATTGCCATGTGTGAATGCAACTCTCAGAGTTACACGTTTCTCTTCAGTGATCAGTTTGTTAACACAGTTTTCTGGAAATCTGCACTTAGACACTTCATAGCGAATGAAGCTGACGGTGACAAAGGATATATCCACAGATGAAAACTAGAGAAGAAGCTTTCTTAGAAACTGCCTGGTGATGTGTGAATTCATCTCACAGAGTTACACTGATGTTTTCGTGGAGCAGTCCATTAACACTGTCTTTGAGGCAAACTGGAAGGGCTTCCTTGCATCGCTTTGAGGCCTACGCTGATAAAGGAATTTCATCGTTCAAAACGTGAAAGAAGCTTTCTGAGAAAACTTCTTTCTGATCTGTGAGTTCTCTCCCAGGACTTATAACTTAGACTTCAGAAGCAGTTGCTAACACTCTTTTCGTGGAATCTGGAAAGTGATATTTGGGGAGCCCATAGGGGCCCATGGTGAGAAAGGAAATATCGTCACATAAGAAGTAGAGAGGAAGCTTTCTGAGAGATTGCTTTCTGATGTGTGACTTCGTCACACAGAGTTCCAACATTCCCTTCTTGGAACGTTTGCTAACACTGTTGTCAGGGATTCTGCAAAGGTATATTTGGGAGCTCATTGAGGGCTATGGTTGAAAAAAGACATATCCTCACATAATACTAAAGAGAAGCTTCTGAGAACTGCATTTGGCATTGGTGAATGCAACTCTACACGAGTTACACACAGCTTCTCTTCTAGTGATCAGTTTGTTAACACCAGTTTTCTGAAATCTGCAATTAGACACTTCATAAGCGCAATGCAAGCTTAGCGGTGACAAAGCGATAGTATCCACAGATGACACCTCGAACGACAGCCTTTCTTAAGAAACTGGCAGGGTGAGTGTTGTGAATATCTCTCAGAGTTCACACTTACGTCGTGGAGCAGTCCATTACACTTGTTGAGGGAAACCTGAGAAGGGCTTCCTTGCATCGCTTTGAGGCCTACGCTGATAAAGGACATTTCATCCGTTCAAAACGTCAAAGAAGCTTTCTGAGAAACTTCTTTCTGATGTGTGAGTTCATCTCCCAGACTTATAACTTAGACTTCAGAAAGCAGTCTGCTAACACTCTTTTCGTGGAATCTGGAAAGTGATATTTGGGAGCCCATAGGGGCCCATGGTGAGTAAGGAAATATCGTCACATAAGAAGTAGAGAGAAGCTTTCTGAGAGATTGCTTTCTGATGTGACTTCCTCACACAGAGTTCCACCCTTCCCTTCTTGGAACAGTTTCCTAACACTGTTGTCAGGGATTCTGCAAAGGTATATTTGGGAGCTCATTGAGGGCTATGGTGAAAAAGGACATATCCTCACATAATAACTAAAGAGAAGCTTTCTGAGAAACTGCATTGCCATGTGTGAATGCAACTCTCAGAGTTACACGTTTCTCTTCAGTGATCAGTTTGTTAACACAGTT
>NC_044557.1:8860075-8886023 GCF_007565055.1 Rhinopithecus roxellana | reverse complement strand
TGAAAGAAGTTTTCTCAGAAAGCTTCTTTCACGTTTTGAACTGATGAAATTTCCTTTATCAGCGTAGGCCTCAAAGCCATCCAAAGAAGCCCTTCTCAGGTTCCTCAAAACAGTGTTAATGGACTGCTCCACGAAACATAAGTGTAACTCTGTGAGATGAATTCACACACATCACCAAGAAGTTTCTAAGAAAGCTTCTTTCTAGTTTTCATCTCAGAATATTTCCTTTGTCAGCATGAGCTTCATTGCGCTATGAAGTATTTAATTGCAGATTTTCAGAAAACTCTGTTAACAAACTGATCACTGAAGAGAAACGTGTAACTCTGTGAGTTGCATTCACACATGGCAGTGCAGTTTCTCACAAAGCTTCTCTCTATTTTATGTGAGGATATCTCCTTTTTCACCATAGCCCTCATGCTCCCAAATATCACTTTGCTGAATCCACGAGAACACTGTTATCAATGTGTTCCAAGAAGGAAGGGTGGAAATCTGTGTGATGAGTCACACATCAGAAAGCATCTCTCGAAAAGCTTCTCTCTAGTTTATGTGAGGATATTCCTTTTCACCATGGGCCCCTCTGGGCTCCCAAATATCACTTTGCAGTTTCCACGAAAAGAGTGTTAGCAAACTGCTTCCTGAGGTGCACGTTGTAAGTCTGTGACATGAACTCACTGATCAGAAAGAAGTTTCTCAGAAAGCTTCTTTCACGTTTTGAACTGATGAAATTTCCTTTATCAGAGTAGGCCTCAATGCGATCAAACAGCCCTTGTCAGGTTCCTCAAAACAGTGTTAATGGACTGCTCCACGAAACATAAGTGTAACTCTGTGAGATGAATTCACACATCCACCAAGAGTTTCTAAGAAAGCTTCTTTCTAGTTTTCATCTGAGAATATTTCCTTTGTCAGCATGAGCTTCATTGCGCTATGAAGTATCTAATTGCAGATTTCCAGAAAACTGTGTTAACAAACTGATCACTGAAGAAACGTAACTCTGTGAGTTGCATTCACACATGGCAGTGCAGTTTCTCAGAAAGCTTCTCTCTAGTTATTATGTGAGGATATCTCCTTTTTCACCATGGTCCCTTAAGGGCTCCCAAATATCACATTGCAGAATCAAACGACAACAGTGTTAGCAAACTATTTCAAGAAGGGAAGGGTGGAACTCTGTGTGATGAAGTCACACATCAGAAAGCAATCTCTCAAAAAGCTTCTCTCTAGTTATTATGTAGGGATATTTCCTTTTTCACCATGGGCCCATAGGGCTCCCAAATATCACTTTGCAGTTTCCACGAAAAGAGTGTAGCAAACTGCTTCCTGAGGTTAGTTGTAAGTCTGTGAGATGAACTCACTGATCAGAAAGAAGTTTCTCAGAAAGCTTCTTTCACGTTCTGAACTGATGACATTTCCTTTATCAGCGTAGCCTCAATGCATCAAAGAAGCCCTTCTCAGGTTCCTCAAAACAGTGTTAATGGACTGCTCCACGAAACATAAGTGTAACTCTGTGAGATGAATTCACACATCACCAGAAGTTTCTAAGAAAGCTTCTTTCTAGTGTCATCTGAGAATATTTCCTTTGTCAGCATGAGCTTCATTGCGCTATGAAGTATCTAATTGCAGATGTCCAGAAAACTGTTTTAACAAACTGATCACTGAAGAGAAACGTGTAACTGTATGATTTGCATTGACACATGGCAGTGCAGTTTCTCACAAAGCTTCTCTCTATTTTTTATGTGAGGATATCTCCTTTTTCACCATAGCCCTCAATGAGCTCCGTAATATCACTTTGCTGAATCCACGAGAACACTGTTATCAATGTGTTCCAAGAAGGGAAGGGTGGAACTCCTTGTGATGAAGTCACACATCAGAAAGCCATCTCTCCAAAAGCTTCTCTCTAGTAATTATGTGAGGATATCTCCTTTTTCACCATGGGCTCCTGTGGGCTCCCAAATATCACTTTGCAGTTTCCGAGAAAAGAGTGTTAGCTAACTGCTTCCTGAGGTGTACGTTGTAAGTCTGTGACATGAACTCACTGATCAGAAAGAAGTTTCTCAGAAAGTTTCTTTCACGTTTTGAACTGATGAAATTTCCTTTATCAGCGTAGACCTCAATGCGATTCAAAGAAGCCCTTGTCAGTTTCCTCAAAGACAGTGTTAATGGATTGCTCCACGAAACATAAGTGTAACTCTGTGAGATGAATTCACGCATCACCAAGAAGTTTCTAAGAAAGCTTCTTTCTAGTTTTCATCTGAAGATATTTCCTTTGTCACCGTAGGCTTCATTGCGCTATGAAGTATCTAATTGCAGATTTCCAGAAAACTGTGTTAACAAACTGATCACTGAAGAGAAACGTGTAACTCTGTGAGTTGCATTCACACATGGCAGAGCAGTTTCTCAGAAAGCTTCTCTGTAGTTATTATGTGGGGATATCTCCTTTTTCACCATGGGCCCTTATGGGCTCCAAAATATCTCTTTGCAGAATCAAACGACAACAGTGTTAGCAAGCTGTTCCAAGAAGGGAAGGGTGGAACTCTGGGTGATGAAGTCACACATCAGAAAGCAATCTCTCGAAAAGCTTCTCTCTAATTATTATGTGAGGATATCTCCTTTTTCACCATGGGCCCCTATGGGCTCCCAAATATCACTTTGCAGTTTCCACGAAAAGAGTGTGAGCAAACTGCTTCCTGAGGTTTAAGTTGTAAGTTGTGACATGAACTCACTGATCAGAAAGAAGTTTCTCAGAAAGCTTCTTTCACGTTTTGAACTGATGAAATTTCCTTTATCAGCGTAGGCCTCAATGCCATCCAAAGAAGCCCTTCAAAGGTTCCTCAAAAACAGTGTTAATGGACTGCTCCACGAAACATAAGTGTAACTCAGTGAGATGAATTCACACATCACCAAGAAGTTTCTAAGAAAGCTTCTTTCTAGTTTTCATCTGAGAATATTTCCTTTGTCACCATAAGCTTCATTGCGCTATGAAGTATCTAATTGCAGATTTCCAGAAAACTGTGTTAACAAACTGATCACTGAAGAGAAACGTGTAACTCTATGAGTTGCATTCACACATGTCAGTGCAGTTTCTCACAAAGCTTCTCTCTAGTTATTATGTGAGGATATCCCCTTTTTCACCATAGCCCTCAATGAGCTTCCAAATATCACCTTGCTGAATCCACGAGAACACTGTTATCAAAGTGTTCCAAGAAGGGAAGGGTGGAAATCTGGGTCATGAAGTCACACATCAGAAAGCAATCTCTCAAAAAGCTTCTCTCTAGTTACTATGTGAGGTTATTTTCTTTTTCACCATGGGCCCCTATGGGCTCGCAAATATCACTTTGCAGTTTCCACGAAAACAGTGTGAGCAAACTGCTTCCTGAGGTTTAAGTTGTACATCTGTGAGATGAACTCACTGATCAGAAAGAAGATTCTCAGAAAGCTTCTTTCACGTTTTGAACTGATGAAATTTCCTTTATCAGCGTAGGCCTCAATGCCATCCAAAGAAGCCCTTCTCAGGTTCCTCAAAAACAGTGTTAATGGACTGCTCCACGAAACAAAAGTGTAACTCTGTGAGGTGAACTCACACATCACCAAGAAGTTTCCAAGAAAGATTCTTTCTAGTTTTCATCTGAGAATATTTCCTTTGTCACCATATGCTTCATTGCGCTATGAAGTATCTAATTGCAGATTTCCAGAAAACTGTGTTAACAAACTGATCACTGAAGAGAAACCTGTAACTCTGTGAGTTGAATTCACACATGGCAGTGCAGTTTCTCAGAAGCCTTCTCTCTATTTATTATGTGAGGATATCTCCTTTTTCACCATAGCCCTCACAGAACTCCCAAATATCACTTTGCTGAATCCACGAGAACACTGTTATCCAAGAAGGGAGGGGTGGAAATCTGGGTGATGAAGTCACACATCAGAAAGCAATCTTTCAAAAATCTTCTCTCTAGTTATTATGTGAGGATATCTCCTTTTTCACCATGGGCCCCTATGGGCTCCCAAATATCACTTTGCATTTTCAACGAAACGAGTGTTAGCAAACTGCTTCCGGAGGTGTGCGTTGTAAATCTGTGACATGAACTCACTGATCAGGAAGAAGTCTCTCAGAAAGATTCTTTCACGTTTTGAACTGATGAAATTTCCTTTATCAGAGTAGGCCTCAATGCCATCCAAAGAAGCCCTTCTCAGGTTCCTCAAAACAGTGTTAATGGACTGCTCCACGAAACATAAGTGTAATTCTGTGAGATGAATTCACACATCACCAAGAAGTTTCTAAGAAAGCTTCTTTCTAGTTTTCATCTGAGAATATTTCCTTTGTCACCATAAGCTTCATTGCGCTATGAAGTATCTAATTGCAGATTTCCAGAAAACTGTGTTAACAAACTGATCACTGAAGAGAAACGTGTATCTCTGTGAATTGCATTCACACATGGCAGTGCAGTTTCTCAGAAAGCTTCTTTCTAGTTATTATGTGAGGATATCCCCTTTTTCACCATGGGCCCTGATGGGCTCACAAATATCACTTTGCAGAATCAACGACAACAGTGTTAGCAAACTGTTCCAAGAAGGGAAGGATGGAACTCTGTGTGATGAAGTCACACATAAGAAAGCAATCTCTCAAAAAGCTTCTCTCTAGTTATTGTGTGAGGATATTTCCTTTTTCACCATGGGCCCCTATGGGCTCCCAAATATCACTTTGCAGTTTCCACGAAAAGACAGTGAGCAAACTGCTTCCTGAGGTGTACGTTGTAAGTCTGTGAAATGAACTCACTGATCAGAAAGAAGTTTCTCAGAAAGCTTCTTTCACGTTTTGAACTGATGAAATTTCCTTTATCAGCGTAGGCCTCAATGCCATCCAAAGAAGCCCTTCTCAGGTTCCTCAAGACAGTGTTAATGGACTGCTCCACGAAACATAAGTGTAACTCTGTGAGATGAATTCACACATCACCAAGAAGTTTCTAAGAAAGCTTCTTTCTAGTTTTCATCTGAGAATATTTCCTTTGTCAGCATGAGCTTCATTGCGCTATGAAGTATCTAATTGCAGATTTCCAGAAAACTGTGTTAACAAACTGATCACTGAAGAGAAACGTGTAACTCTGTGAGTTGCATTCACTCATGGCAGTGCAGTTTCTCACAAAGCTTCTCTCTAGTTATTATGTGAGGATATCTCCTTTTTCACCATAGCCCTCAATGAGCTCCCACATATCACTTTGCTGAAACCACGAGAACACTGTTATCAAAGTGTTCCAAGAAGGGAAGGGTGGAAATCTGGGTGATGAAGTCACACATCACCAAGAAGTTTCTAAGAAAGCTTCTTTCTAGTTTTCATCTGAGAATATTTCCTTTGTCAGCATGAGCTTCATTGCGCTATGAGTTATCCAATTGCAGATTTCCAGCAAACTGTGTTAACAAACTGATCACTGAAGAGAAACATGTAACTCTGTGAGTTGCATTCACACATGGAAGTGCAGTTTCTCACAAAGCTTCTCTCTAGTTATTATGTGAGGATATCTCCTTTTTCACCATAGCCCTCAATGAGCTCCCAAATATCACTTTGCTGAATCCAAGAGAACACTGTTATCAAAGTGTTCCAAGAAGGGAAGGGTGGAAATCCGGGTGATGAAGTCACACATCAGAAAGCAATCTCTCAAAAAGCTTCTCTCTAGTTATTATGTGAGGATATCTCCTTTTTCACCATGGGCCCCTATGGGCTCCCAAATATCTCTTTGCAGTTTACATGAAAAGAGTGTTAGCAAACTGCTTCCCGAGGTGTACTTTGTAAGTTTGTGACATGAACTCACTGATCAGAAAGAAGTTTCTCAGAAAGCTTCTTTCACGTTTTGAACTGATGAAATTTCCTTCATCAGCGTAGGCCTCAATGCCTCCAAAGAAGCCCTTCTCAGGTTCCTCAAAGACAGTGTTAATGGACTGCTCCACGAAACATAAGTGTAACTCTGTGAGATGAATTCACACATCACCAAGAAGTTTCTAAGAAAGCTTCTTTCTAGTTTTCATCTGAAGATATTTCCTTTGTCACCGTAGGCTTCATTGCGCTATGAAGTATCTAAT
This sequence comes from Rhinopithecus roxellana, assembly GCF_007565055.1. NCBI lineage: Eukaryota > Metazoa > Chordata > Mammalia > Primates > Cercopithecidae > Rhinopithecus > Rhinopithecus roxellana. Next base: position 8,879,957 of record NC_044557.1, on the reverse strand, counting down.
TGCAGATTTCCAGACAACTGTGTTAACAAACTGAACACAGAAGAGAAACGTGTAACTCTGTGAGTTGCATTCACACATGGCAGTGCAGTTTCTCAGAAAGCTTCTCTCTAGTTATTATGTGAGGATATTTCCTTTTTCACCATGGGCCCCTATGGGCTCCCATTATCACTTTGCAGTTTCCACGAAAAGAGTGTGAACAAACTGCTTCTTGAGGTTTAAGTGGTAAGTCTGTGACATGAACTCACTGATCAGAAAGAGGTTTCTCAGAAAGCTTCTTTCACGTTTTGAACTGATGAAATTTCCTTTATCAGCGTAGGCCTCAATGCTATCCAAAGAAGCCCTTCTCAGTTTCCTCAAAAACAGTGTTAATGGACTGCTCCACGAAACATAAGTGTAACTCTGTGAGATGAATTCACACATCACCAAGAAGTTTCTAAGAAAGCTTCTTTCTAGTTTTCATCTGAAGGTATTTCCTATGTCAGCATGAGCTTCATTGCGCTATGAAGTATCTAAATGCAGATTTCCAGAAAACTATGTTAACAACCTGATCACTGAAGAGAAACGTGTAACTCTGTGAGTTGCATTCACACATGGAAGCGCAGTTTCTCAGAAAGTTTCTCTCTAATTACTATGTGAGGATATCTCCTTTTTCACCACGGGTCCTTATGGGCTCCCAAATATCACTTTGCAGAATCAAACGACAACAGTGTTATCAAAGTGTTCCAAGAAGGGAAGGGTGGAAATCTGGGTGATGAAGTCACACATCAGAAAGCAATCTCTCAAAAAGCTTCTCCCTAGTTATTATGTGAGCATATCTCCTTTTTCACCATGGGCCCCTATGAGCTCCCAAATATCACTTCGCAGTTTCCACGAAAAGAGTGTTAGCAAACTGCTTCTTGACGTGTACGTTGTAAGTCTGTGACATGAACTCACTAATCAGAAAGAAGTTTCTCAGAAAGCTTCTTTCACGTTTTGAACTGATGAAATTTCCTTTATCAGCGTAGACCTCAATGCGATTCAAAGAAGCCCATGTCAGGTTCCTCAAAGACAGTGTTAATGGACTGCTGCACGAAACATAAGTGTAACTCTGTGAGATCAAAACACACATCACCAAGAAGTTTCTAAGAAAGTTTCTTTCTAGTTTTCATCTGAGGATATTTCCTTTGTCACCGTAGGCTTCATTGCGCTATGAAGTATCTTAAGGCAGATTTCCAGAAAACTGTGTTAACAAACTGATCACTGAAGAGAAACGTGGAACTCTGTGAGTTGCATTCACACATGGCAGTGCAGTTTCTCAGAAAGCTTCTCTCTAGTTATTATGTGAGGATATCTCCTTTTTCACCCTGGGCCCTTATGGGCTCCCAAATATCACTTTGCAGAATCAAACGACAACAGTGTTATCAAACTGTTCCAAGAAGGGAAGGGTGGAACTCTGCGTGATGTAGTCACACATCAGAAAGCAATCTCTCAGAAATCTTCTCTCTAGTTTTTATATGAGGATATTTCCTTTTTCACCATGGGCCCCTATGGGCTCCCAAATATCACTTTGCAGTTTCCACGAAAAGACTGTGAGCAATCTGCTTCCTGAGGTTTAAATTGTAGGTCTGTGAGATGAACTCACTGATCAGAAAGAAGTTACTCAGAAAGCTTCTTTCACGTTCTGAACTTTTGACATTTCCTTTATCAGCGTAGGCCTCAATGCCATCCAAAGAAGCCCTTGTCAGGTTCCTCAAAGACAGTGTTAATGGACTGCTCCACGAAACATAAGTGTAACTCTGTGAGATGAATTCACACATCACCAAGAGGTTTCTAGGAAAGCTTCTCTCTAGTTTTCATCTGACAATATTTCCTTTGTCAGCATGAGCTTCATTGCGCTATGAAGTATCTAATTGCAGATTTCCAGAAAACGGTGTTAACAAACTGATCACTGAACAGAAACCTGTAACTCTATGAGTTGCATTCACACACGGCAGTGCAGTTTCTCACAAAGCTTCTCTCTAGTTATTATGTGAGGATATCTCCTTTTTTACCATAGCCCTCAATGAGCTCCCAAATATCATTTTGCTGAATCCACGAGAACACTGTTATAAATGTGTTCCAAGAAGGGAAGGGTGGAAATCTGGGTGATGAAGTCACACATCAGAAAGCAATCTCTCAAAAAGCTTCTCTCTAGTTACTATGTGAGGATATCTCCTTTTTCACCATGGGCCCCTATGGGCTCCCAAATATCACTTTGCAGTTTCCACGAAAAGAGTGTTAGCAAACTGCTTCCTGAGGTGTACGTTGTAAGTCTGTAACATGAACTCACTGATCAGAAAGAAGTTTCTCAGAAAGCTTCTTTCACGTTTTAAACTGATGAAATTTCCTTTATCAGCGTAGACCTCAATGCGATTCAAAGAAGCCCTTGTCAGGTTCCTCAAAGACAGTGTTAATGGACTGCTCCACGAAACATAAGTGTAACTCTGTGAGATGAATTCACACATCACCAAGAAGTTTCTAAGAAAGCTTCTTTCTAGTTTTCATCTGAAGATATTTTCTTTGTCACTGTAGGCTTCATTGCGCAATGAAGTATCTAATTGCAGATTTCCAGAAAAATGTGTTAACAAACTGATCACAGAAGAGAAACTTTTAACTCTGTGAGTTGCATTCACACATGGCAGTGCAGTTTCGCAGAAAGCTTCTCTGTAGTTATTATGTGAGGATATCTCCTTTTTCACCATGGGCCCTTAGGGGCTTCCAAATATCACTTTGCACAATCAAACGACAACAGTGTTCGCAAACTGTTCCAAGAAGGGAAGGGTGGAACTCTGTGTGATGAAGTCACACATCAGAAAGCAATCTCTCAAAAAGCTTCTCTCTAGTTATTATGTGAGGATATTTCCTTTTTCACCATGGGCCCCTATGGGCTCCCAAATATCACTTTGCAGTTTCCACGAAAAGAGTGTTAGCAAACTGCTTCCTGAGGTGCACGTTGTAAGTCTGTGACATGAACTCACTGATCAGAAAGTAGTTTCTCAGAAAGCTTCTTTCACGTTTTGAACTGATGAAATTTCCTTTATCAGAGTAGACCTCAATGCGATTCAAACAAGCCCTTGTCAGGTTCCTCAAAAACAGTGTTAATGGACTGCTCCACGAAACATAAGTGTAACTCTGTGAGATGAATTCACGCATCACCAAGAAGTTTCTAAGAAAGCTTCTTTCTAGTTTTCATCTGAAGATATTTCCTTTGTCACCGTAGGCTTCATTGCGCTATGAAGTATCTAATTGCAGATTTCCAGAAAACTGTGTTAACAAACTGATCACTGAAGAGAAACGTGTAACTCTGTGAGTTGCATTCACACATGGCAGAGCAGTTTCTCAGAAAGCTTCTCTGTAGTTATTATGTGGGGATATCTCCTTTTTCACCATGGGCCCTTATGGGCTCCAAAATATCTCTTTGCAGAATCAAACGACAACAGTGTTAGCAAGCTGTTCCAAGAAGGGAAGGGTGGAACTCTGGGTGATGAAGTCACACATCAGAAAGCAATCTCTCGAAAAGCTTCTCTCTAATTATTATGTGAGGATATCTCCTTTTTCACCATGGGCCCCTATGGGCTCCCAAATATCACTTTGCAGTTTCCACGAAAAGAGTGTGAGCAAACTGCTTCCTGAGGTTTAAGTTGTAAGTGTGACATGAACTCACTGATCAGAAAGAAGTTTCTCAGAAAGCTTCTTTCACGTTTTGAACTGATGAAATTTCCTTTATCAGCGTAGGCCTCAATGCCATCCAAAGAAGCCCTTCAAAGGTTCCTCAAAAACAGTGTTAATGGACTGCTCCACGAAACATAAGTGTAACTCAGTGAGATGAATTCACACATCACCAAGAAGTTTCTAAGAAAGCTTCTTTCTAGTTTTCATCTGAGAATATTTCCTTTGTCACCATAAGCTTCATTGCGCTATGAAGTATCTAATTGCAGATTTCCAGAAAACTGTGTTAACAAACTGATCACTGAAGAGAAACGTGTAACTCTATGAGTTGCATTCACACATGTCAGTGCAGTTTCTCACAAAGCTTCTCTCTAGTTATTATGTGAGGATATCCCCTTTTTCACCATAGCCCTCAATGAGCTTCCAAATATCACCTTGCTGAATCCACGAGAACACTGTTATCAAAGTGTTCCAAGAAGGGAAGGGTGGAAATCTGGGTCATGAAGTCACACATCAGAAAGCAATCTCTCAAAAAGCTTCTCTCTAGTTACTATGTGAGGTTATTTTCTTTTTCACCATGGGCCCCTAAGGGCTCGCAAATATCACTTTGCAGTTTCCACGAAAACAGTGTGAGCAAACTGCTTCCTGAGGTTTAAGTTGTACATCTGTGAGATGAACTCACTGATCAGAAAGAAGATTCTCAGAAAGCTTCTTTCACGTTTTGAACTGATGAAATTTCCTTTATCAGCGTAGGCCTCAATGCCATCCAAAGAAGCCCTTCTCAGGTTCCTCAAAAACAGTGTTAATGGACTGCTCCACGAAACAAAAGTGTAACTCTGTGAGGTGAACTCACACATCACCAAGAAGTTTCCAAGAAAGCTTCTTTCTAGTTTTCATCTGAGAATATTTCCTTTGTCACCATAAGCTTCATTGCGCTATGAAGTATCTAATTGCAGATTTCCAGAAAACTGTGTTAACAAACTGATCACTGAAGAGAAACCTGTAACTCTGTGAGTTGAATTCACTCATGGCAGTGCAGTTTCTCAGAAGCCTTCTCTCTATTTATTATGTGAGGATATCTCCTTTTTCACCATAGCCCTCACAGAACTCCCAAATATCACTTTGCTGAATCCACGAGAACACTGTTATCCAAGAAGGGAGGGGTGGAAATCTGGGTGATGAAGTCACACATCAGAAAGCAATCTTTCAAAAATCTTCTCTCTAGTTATTATGTGAGGATATCTCCTTTTTCACCATGGGCCCCTATGGGCTCCCAAATATCACTTTGCATTTTCAACGAAACGAGTGTTAGCAAACTGCTTCCGGAGGTGTGCGTTGTAAATCTGTGACATGAACTCACTGATCAGGAAGAAGTCTCTCAGAAAGATTCTTTCACGTTTTGAACTGATGAAATTTCCTTTATCAGAGTAGGCCTCAATGCCATCCAAAGAAGCCCTTCTCAGGTTCCTCAAAAACAGTGTTAATGGACTGCTCCACGAAACATAAGTGTAATTCTGTGAGATGAATTCACACATCACCAAGAAGTTTCTAAGAAAGCTTCTTTCTAGTTTTCATCTGAGAATATTTCCTTTGTCACCATAAGCTTCATTGCGCTATGAAGTATCTAATTGCAGATTTCCAGAAAACTGTGTTAACAAACTGATCACTGAAGAGAAACGTGTATCTCTGTGAATTGCATTCACACATGGCAGTGCAGTTTCTCAGAAAGCTTCTTTCTAGTTATTATGTGAGGATATCCCCTTTTTCACCATGGGCCCTGATGGGCTCACAAATATCACTTTGCAGAATCAAACGACAACAGTGTTAGCAAACTGTTCCAAGAAGGGAAGGATGGAACTCTGTGTGATGAAGTCACACATAAGAAAGCAATCTCTCAAAAAGCTTCTCTCTAGTTATTGTGTGAGGATATTTCCTTTTTCACCATGGGCCCCTATGGGCTCCCAAATATCACTTTGCAGTTTCCACGAAAAGACAGTGAGCAAACTGCTTCCTGAGGTGTACGTTGTAAGTCTGTGAAATGAACTCACTGATCAGAAAGAAGTTTCTCAGAAAGCTTCTTTCACGTTTTGAACTGATGAAATTTCCTTTATCAGCGTAGGCCTCAATGCCATCCAAAGAAGCCCTTCTCAGGTTCCTCAAAAACAGTGTAAATGGACTGCTCCACGAAACATAAGTGTAACTCTGTGAGATGAATTCACACATCACCAAGAAGTTTCTAAGAAAGCTTCTTTCTAGTTTTCATCTGAGAATATTTCCTTTGTCAGCATGAGCTTCATTGCGCTATGAAGTATCTAATTGCAGATTTCCAGAAAACTGTGTTAACAAACTGATCACTGAAGAGAAACGTGTAACTCTGTGAGTTGCATTCACTCATGGCAGTGCAGTTTCTCACAAAGCTTCTCTCTAGTTATTATGTGAGGATATCTCCTTTTTCACCATAGCCCTCAATGAGCTCCCACATATCACTTTGCTGAAACCACGAGAACACTGTTATCAAAGTGTTCCAAGAAGGGAAGGGTGGAAATCTGGGTGATGAAGTCACACATCACCAAGAAGTTTCTAAGAAAGCTTCTTTCTAGTTTTCATCTGAGAATATTTCCTTTGTCAGCATGAGCTTCATTGCGCTATGAGTTATCCAATTGCAGATTTCCAGCAAACTGTGTTAACAAACTGATCACTGAAGAGAAACATGTAACTCTGTGAGTTGCATTCACACATGGAAGTGCAGTTTCTCACAAAGCTTCTCTCTAGTTATTATGTGAGGATATCTCCTTTTTCACCATAGCCCTCAATGAGCTCCCAAATATCACTTTGCTGAATCCAAGAGAACACTGTTATCAAAGTGTTCCAAGAAGGGAAGGGTGGAAATCCGGGTGATGAAGTCACACATCAGAAAGCAATCTCTCAAAAAGCTTCTCTCTAGTTATTATGTGAGGATATCTCCTTTTTCACCATGGGCCCCTATGGGCTCCCAAATATCTCTTTGCAGTTTACATGAAAAGAGTGTTAGCAAACTGCTTCCCGAGGTGTACTTTGTAAGTTTGTGACATGAACTCACTGATCAGAAAGAAGTTTCTCAGAAAGCTTCTTTCACGTTTTGAACTGATGAAATTTCCTTCATCAGCGTAGGCCTCAATGCCCTCCAAAGAAGCCCTTCTCAGGTTCCTCAAAGACAGTGTTAATGGACTGCTCCACGAAACATAAGTGTAACTCTGTGAGATGAATTCACACATCACCAAGAAGTTTCTAAGAAAGCTTCTTTCTAGTTTTCATCTGAAGATATTTCCTTTGTCACCGTAGGCTTCATTGCGCTATGAAGTATCTAATTGCAGATTTCCAGACAACTGTGTTAACAAACTGAACACAGAAGAGAAACGTGTAACTCTGTGAGTTGCATTCACACATGGCAGTGCAGTTTCTCAGAAAGCTTCTCTCTAGTTATTATGTGAGGATATTTCCTTTTTCACCATGGGCCCCTATGGGCTCCCATTATCACTTTGCAGTTTCCACGAAAAGAGTGTGAACAAACTGCTTCTTGAGGTTTAAGTGGTAAGTCTGTGACATGAACTCACTGATCAGAAAGAGGTTTCTCAGAAAGCTTCTTTCACGTTTTGAACTGATGAAATTTCCTTTATCAGCGTAGGCCTCAATGCTATCCAAAGAAGCCCTTCTCAGTTTCCTCAAAAACAGTGTTAATGGACTGCTCCACGAAACATAAGTGTAACTCTGTGAGATGAATTCACACATCACCAAGAAGTTTCTAAGAAAGCTTCTTTCTAGTTTTCATCTGAAGGTATTTCCTATGTCAGCATGAGCTTCATTGCGCTATGAAGTATCTAAATGCAGATTTCCAGAAAACTATGTTAACAACCTGATCACTGAAGAGAAACGTGTAACTCTGTGAGTTGCATTCACACATGGAAGCGCAGTTTCTCAGAAAGTTTCTCTCTAATTACTATGTGAGGATATCTCCTTTTTCACCACGGGTCCTTATGGGCTCCCAAATATCACTTTGCAGAATCAAACGACAACAGTGTTATCAAAGTGTTCCAAGAAGGGAAGGGTGGAAATCTGGGTGATGAAGTCACACATCAGAAAGCAATCTCTCAAAAAGCTTCTCCCTAGTTATTATGTGAGCATATCTCCTTTTTCACCATGGGCCCCTATGAGCTCCCAAATATCACTTCGCAGTTTCCACGAAAAGAGTGTTAGCAAACTGCTTCTTGACGTGTACGTTGTAAGTCTGTGACATGAACTCACTAATCAGAAAGAAGTTTCTCAGAAAGCTTCTTTCACGTTTTGAACTGATGAAATTTCCTTTATCAGCGTAGACCTCAATGCGATTCAAAGAAGCCCATGTCAGGTTCCTCAAAGACAGTGTTAATGGACTGCTGCACGAAACATAAGTGTAACTCTGTGAGATCAAAACACACATCACCAAGAAGTTTCTAAGAAAGTTTCTTTCTAGTTTTCATCTGAGGATATTTCCTTTGTCACCGTAGGCTTCATTGCGCTATGAAGTATCTTAAGGCAGATTTCCAGAAAACTGTGTTAACAAACTGATCACTGAAGAGAAACGTGGAACTCTGTGAGTTGCATTCACACATGGCAGTGCAGTTTCTCAGAAAGCTTCTCTCTAGTTATTATGTGAGGATATCTCCTTTTTCACCCTGGGCCCTTATGGGCTCCCAAATATCACTTTGCAGAATCAAACGACAACAGTGTTATCAAACTGTTCCAAGAAGGGAAGGGTGGAACTCTGCGTGATGTAGTCACACATCAGAAAGCAATCTCTCAGAAATCTTCTCTCTAGTTTTTATATGAGGATATTTCCTTTTTCACCATGGGCCCCTATGGGCTCCCAAATATCACTTTGCAGTTTCCACGAAAAGACTGTGAGCAATCTGCTTCCTGAGGTTTAAATTGTAGGTCTGTGAGATGAACTCACTGATCAGAAAGAAGTTACTCAGAAAGCTTCTTTCACGTTCTGAACTTTTGACATTTCCTTTATCAGCGTAGGCCTCAATGCCATCCAAAGAAGCCCTTGTCAGGTTCCTCAAAGACAGTGTTAATGGACTGCTCCACGAAACATAAGTGTAACTCTGTGAGATGAATTCACACATCACCAAGAGGTTTCTAGGAAAGCTTCTCTCTAGTTTTCATCTGACAATATTTCCTTTGTCAGCATGAGCTTCATTGCGCTATGAAGTATCTAATTACAGATTTCCAGAAAACGGTGTTAACAAACTGATCACTGAACAGAAACCTGTAACTCTATGAGTTGCATTCACACACGGCAGTGCAGTTTCTCACAAAGCTTCTCTCTAGTTATTATGTGAGGATATCTCCTTTTTTACCATAGCCCTCAATGAGCTCCCAAATATCATTTTGCTGAATCCACGAGAACACTGTTATAAATGTGTTCCAAGAAGGGAAGGGTGGAAATCTGGGTGATGAAGTCACACATCAGAAAGCAATCTCTCAAAAAGCTTCTCTCTAGTTACTATGTGAGGATATCTCCTTTTTCACCATGGGCCCCTATGGGCTCCCAAATATCACTTTGCAGTTTCCACGAAAAGAGTGTTAGCAAACTGCTTCCTGAGGTGTACGTTGTAAGTCTGTAACATGAACTCACTGATCAGAAAGAAGTTTCTCAGAAAGCTTCTTTCACGTTTTAAACTGATGAAATTTCCTTTATCAGCGTAGACCTCAATGCGATTCAAAGAAGCCCTTGTCAGGTTCCTCAAAGACAGTGTTAATGGACTGCTCCACGAAACATAAGTGTAACTCTGTGAGATGAATTCACACATCACCAAGAAGTTTCTAAGAAAGCTTCTTTCTAGTTTTCATCTGAAGATATTTTCTTTGTCACTGTAGGCTTCATTGCGCAATGAAGTATCTAATTGCAGATTTCCAGAAAAATGTGTTAACAAACTGATCACAGAAGAGAAACTTTTAACTCTGTGAGTTGCATTCACACATGGCAGTGCAGTTTCGCAGAAAGCTTCTCTGTAGTTATTATGTGAGGATATCTCCTTTTTCACCATGGGCCCTTAGGGGCTTCCAAATATCACTTTGCACAATCAAACGACAACAGTGTTCGCAAACTGTTCCAAGAAGGGAAGGGTGGAACTCTGTGTGATGAAGTCACACATCAGAAAGCAATCTCTCAAAAAGCTTCTCTCTAGTTATTATGTGAGGATATTTCCTTTTTCACCATGGGCCCCTATGGGCTCCCAAATATCACTTTGCAGTTTCCACGAAAAGAGTGTTAGCAAACTGCTTCCTGAGGTGCACGTTGTAAGTCTGTGACATGAACTCACTGATCAGAAAGTAGTTTCTCAGAAAGCTTCTTTCACGTTTTGAACTGATGAAATTTCCTTTATCAGAGTAGACCTCAATGCGATTCAAACAAGCCCTTGTCAGGTTCCTCAAAAACAGTGTTAATGGACTGCTCCACGAAACATAAGTGTAACTCTGTGAGATGAATTCACGCATCACCAAGAAGTTTCTAAGAAAGCTTCTTTCTAGTTTTCATCTGAAGATATTTCCTTTGTCACCGTAGGCTTCATTGCGCTATGAAGTATCTAATTGCAGATTTCCAGAAAACTGTGTTAACAAACTGATCACTGAAGAGAAACGTGTAACTCTGTGAGTTGCATTCACACATGGCAGAGCAGTTTCTCAGAAAGCTTCTCTGTAGTTATTATGTGGGGATATCTCCTTTTTCACCATGGGCCCTTATGGGCTCCAAAATATCTCTTTGCAGAATCAAACGACAACAGTGTTAGCAAGCTGTTCCAAGAAGGGAAGGGTGGAACTCTGGGTGATGAAGTCACACATCAGAAAGCAATCTCTCGAAAAGCTTCTCTCTAATTATTATGTGAGGATATCTCCTTTTTCACCATGGGCCCCTATGGGCTCCCAAATATCACTTTGCAGTTTCCACGAAAAGAGTGTGAGCAAACTGCTTCCTGAGGTTTAAGTTGTAAGTGTGACATGAACTCACTGATCAGAAAGAAGTTTCTCAGAAAGCTTCTTTCACGTTTTGAACTGATGAAATTTCCTTTATCAGCGTAGGCCTCAATGCCATCCAAAGAAGCCCTTCAAAGGTTCCTCAAAAACAGTGTTAATGGACTGCTCCACGAAACATAAGTGTAACTCAGTGAGATGAATTCACACATCACCAAGAAGTTTCTAAGAAAGCTTCTTTCTAGTTTTCATCTGAGAATATTTCCTTTGTCACCATAAGCTTCATTGCGCTATGAAGTATCTAATTGCAGATTTCCAGAAAACTGTGTTAACAAACTGATCACTGAAGAGAAACGTGTAACTCTATGAGTTGCATTCACACATGTCAGTGCAGTTTCTCACAAAGCTTCTCTCTAGTTATTATGTGAGGATATCCCCTTTTTCACCATAGCCCTCAATGAGCTTCCAAATATCACTTTGCTGAATCCACGAGAACACTGTTATCAAAGTGTTCCAAGAAGGGAAGGGTGGAAATCTGTGTCATGAAGTCACACATCAGAAAGCAATCTCTCAAAAAGCTTCTCTCTAGTTACTATGTGAGGTTATTTTCTTTTTCACCATGGGCCCCTAAGGGCTCGCAAATATCACTTTGCAGTTTCCACGAAAACAGTGTGAGCAAACTGCTTCCTGAGGTTTAAGTTGTACATCTGTGAGATGAACTCACTGATCAGAAAGAAGATTCTCAGAAAGCTTCTTTCACGTTTTGAACTGATGAAATTTCCTTTATCAGCGTAGGCCTCAATGCCATCCAAAGAAGCCCTTCTCAGGTTCCTCAAAAACAGTGTTAATGGACTGCTCCACGAAACAAAAGTGTAACTCTGTGAGGTGAACTCACACATCACCAAGAAGTTTCCAAGAAAGCTTCTTTCTAGTTTTCATCTGAGAATATTTCCTTTGTCACCATAAGCTTCATTGCGCTATGAAGTATCTAATTGCAGATTTCCAGAAAACTGTGTTAACAAACTGATCACTGAAGAGAAACCTGTAACTCTGTGAGTTGAATTCACTCATGGCAGTGCAGTTTCTCAGAAGCCTTCTCTCTATTTATTATGTGAGGATATCTCCTTTTTCACCATAGCCCTCACAGAACTCCCAAATATCACTTTGCTGAATCCACGAGAACACTGTTATCCAAGAAGGGAGGGGTGGAAATCTGGGTGATGAAGTCACACATCAGAAAGCAATCTTTCAAAAATCTTCTCTCTAGTTATTATGTGAGGATATCTCCTTTTTCACCATGGGCCCCTATGGGCTCCCAAATATCACTTTGCATTTTCAACGAAACGAGTGTTAGCAAACTGCTTCCGGAGGTGTGCGTTGTAAATCTGTGACATGAACTCACTGATCAGGAAGAAGTCTCTCAGAAAGATTCTTTCACGTTTTGAACTGATGAAATTTCCTTTATCAGAGTAGGCCTCAATGCCATCCAAAGAAGCCCTTCTCAGGTTCCTCAAAAACAGTGTTAATGGACTGCTCCACGAAACATAAGTGTAATTCTGTGAGATGAATTCACACATCACCAAGAAGTTTCTAAGAAAGCTTCTTTCTAGTTTTCATCTGAGAATATTTCCTTTGTCACCATAAGCTTCATTGCGCTATGAAGTATCTAATTGCAGATTTCCAGAAAACTGTGTTAACAAACTGATCACTGAAGAGAAACGTGTATCTCTGTGAATTGCATTCACACATGGCAGTGCAGTTTCTCAGAAAGCTTCTTTCTAGTTATTATGTGAGGATATCCCCTTTTTCACCATGGGCCCTGATGGGCTCACAAATATCACTTTGCAGAATCAAACGACAACAGTGTTAGCAAACTGTTCCAAGAAGGGAAGGATGGAACTCTGTGTGATGAAGTCACACATAAGAAAGCAATCTCTCAAAAAGCTTCTCTCTAGTTATTGTGTGAGGATATTTCCTTTTTCACCATGGGCCCCTATGGGCTCCCAAATATCACTTTGCAGTTTCCACGAAAAGACAGTGAGCAAACTGCTTCCTGAGGTGTACGTTGTAAGTCTGTGAAATGAACTCACTGATCAGAAAGAAGTTTCTCAGAAAGCTTCTTTCACGTTTTGAACTGATGAAATTTCCTTTATCAGCGTAGGCCTCAATGCCATCCAAAGAAGCCCTTCTCAGGTTCCTCAAAAACAGTGTAAATGGACTGCTCCACGAAACATAAGTGTAACTCTGTGAGATGAATTCACACATCACCAAGAAGTTTCTAAGAAAGCTTCTTTCTAGTTTTCATCTGAGAATATTTCCTTTGTCAGCATGAGCTTCATTGCGCTATGAAGTATCTAATTGCAGATTTCCAGAAAACTGTGTTAACAAACTGATCACTGAAGAGAAACGTGTAACTCTGTGAGTTGCATTCACTCATGGCAGTGCAGTTTCTCACAAAGCTTCTCTCTAGTTATTATGTGAGGATATCTCCTTTTTCACCATAGCCCTCAATGAGCTCCCACATATCACTTTGCTGAAACCACGAGAACACTGTTATCAAAGTGTTCCAAGAAGGGAAGGGTGGAAATCTGGGTGATGAAGTCACACATCACCAAGAAGTTTCTAAGAAAGCTTCTTTCTAGTTTTCATCTGAGAATATTTCCTTTGTCAGCATGAGCTTCATTGCGCTATGAGTTATCCAATTGCAGATTTCCAGCAAACTGTGTTAACAAACTGATCACTGAAGAGAAACATGTAACTCTGTGAGTTGCATTCACACATGGAAGTGCAGTTTCTCACAAAGCTTCTCTCTAGTTATTATGTGAGGATATCTCCTTTTTCACCATAGCCCTCAATGAGCTCCCAAATATCACTTTGCTGAATCCAAGAGAACACTGTTATCAAAGTGTTCCAAGAAGGGAAGGGTGGAAATCCGGGTGATGAAGTCACACATCGGAAAGCAATCTCTCAAAAAGCTTCTCTCTAGTTATTATGTGAGGATATCTCCTTTTTCACCATGGGCCCCTATGGGCTCCCAAATATCTCTTTGCAGTTTACATGAAAAGACTGTTAGCAAACTGCTTCCCGAGGTGTACTTTGTAAGTTTGTGACATGAACTCACTGATCAGAAAGAAGTTTCTCAGAAAGCTTCTTTCACGTTTTGAACTGATGAAATTTCCTTCATCAGCGTAGGCCTCAATGCCCTCCAAAGAAGCCCTTCTCAGGTTCCTCAAAGACAGTGTTAATGGACTGCTCCACGAAACATAAGTGTAACTCTGTGAGATGAATTCACACATCACCAAGAAGTTTCTAAGAAAGCTTCTTTCTAGTTTTCATCTGAAGATATTTCCTTTGTCACCGTAGGCTTCATTGCGCTATGAAGTATCTAATTGCAGATTTCCAGACAACTGTGTTAACAAACTGAACACAGAAGAGAAACGTGTAACTCTGTGAGTTGCATTCACACATGGCAGTGCAGTTTCTCAGAAAGCTTCTCTCTAGTTATTATGTGAGGATATTTCCTTTTTCACCATGGGCCCCTATGGGCTCCCATTATCACTTTGCAGTTTCCACGAAAAGAGTGTGAACAAACTGCTTCTTGAGGTTTAAGTGGTAAGTCTGTGACATGAACTCACTGATCAGAAAGAGGTTTCTCAGAAAGCTTCTTTCACGTTTTGAACTGATGAAATTTCCTTTATCAGCGTAGGCCTCAATGCTATCCAAAGAAGCCCTTCTCAGTTTCCTCAAAAACAGTGTTAATGGACTGCTCCACGAAACATAAGTGTAACTCTGTGAGATGAATTCACACATCACCAAGAAGTTTCTAAGAAAGCTTCTTTCTAGTTTTCATCTGAAGGTATTTCCTATGTCAGCATGAGCTTCATTGCGCTATGAAGTATCTAAATGCAGATTTCCAGAAAACTATGTTAACAACCTGATCACTGAAGAGAAACGTGTAACTCTGTGAGTTGCATTCACACATGGAAGCGCAGTTTCTCAGAAAGTTTCTCTCTAATTACTATGTGAGGATATCTCCTTTTTCACCACGGGTCCTTATGGGCTCCCAAATATCACTTTGCAGAATCAAACGACAACAGTGTTATCAAAGTGTTCCAAGAAGGGAAGGGTGGAAATCTGGGTGATGAAGTCACACATCAGAAAGCAATCTCTCAAAAAGCTTCTCCCTAGTTATTATGTGAGCATATCTCCTTTTTCACCATGGGCCCCTATGAGCTCCCAAATATCACTTCGCAGTTTCCACGAAAAGAGTGTTAGCAAACTGCTTCTTGACGTGTACGTTGTAAGTCTGTGACATGAACTCACTAATCAGAAAGAAGTTTCTCAGAAAGCTTCTTTCACGTTTTGAACTGATGAAATTTCCTTTATCAGCGTAGACCTCAATGCGATTCAAAGAAGCCCATGTCAGGTTCCTCAAAGACAGTGTTAATGGACTGCTGCACGAAACATAAGTGTAACTCTGTGAGATCAAAACACACATCACCAAGAAGTTTCTAAGAAAGTTTCTTTCTAGTTTTCATCTGAGGATATTTCCTTTGTCACCGTAGGCTTCATTGCGCTATGAAGTATCTTAAGGCAGATTTCCAGAAAACTGTGTTAACAAACTGATCACTGAAGAGAAACGTGGAACTCTGTGAGTTGCATTCACACATGGCAGTGCAGTTTCTCAGAAAGCTTCTCTCTAGTTATTATGTGAGGATATCTCCTTTTTCACCCTGGGCCCTTATGGGCTCCCAAATATCACTTTGCAGAATCAAACGACAACAGTGTTATCAAACTGTTCCAAGAAGGGAAGGGTGGAACTCTGCGTGATGTAGTCACACATCAGAAAGCAATCTCTCAGAAATCTTCTCTCTAGTTTTTATGTGAGGATATTTCCTTTTTCACCATGGGCCCCTATGGGCTCCCAAATATCACTTTGCAGTTTCCACGAAAAGACTGTGAGCAATCTGCTTCCTGAGGTTTAAATTGTAGGTCTGTGAGATGAACTCACTGATCAGAAAGAAGTTACTCAGAAAGCTTCTTTCACGTTCTGAACTTTTGACATTTCCTTTATCAGCGTAGGCCTCAATGCGATTCAAAGAAGCCCTTGTCAGGTTCCTCAAAGACAGTGTTAATGGACTGCTCCACGAAACATAAGTGTAACTCTGTGAGATGAATTCACACATCACCAAGAGGTTTCTAGGAAGCTTCTCTCTAGTTTTCATCTGACAATATTTCCTTTGTCAGCATGAGCTTCATTGCGCTATGAAGTATCTAATTACAGATTTCCAGAAAACGGTGTTAACAAACTGATCACTGAACAGAAACCTGTAACTCTATGAGTTGCATTCACACACGGCAGTGCAGTTTCTCACAAAGCTTCTCTCTAGTTATTATGTGAGGATATCTCCTTTTTTACCATAGCCCTCAATGAGCTCCCAAATATCATTTTGCTGAATCCACGAGAACACTGTTATAAATGTGTTCCAAGAAGGGAAGGGTGGAAATCTGGGTGATGAAGTCACACATCAGAAAGCAATCTCTCAAAAAGCTTCTCTCTAGTTACTATGTGAGGATATCTCCTTTTTCACCATGGGCCCCTATGGGCTCCCAAATATCACTTTGCAGTTTCCACGAAAAGAGTGTTAGCAAACTGCTTCCTGAGGTGTACGTTGTAAGTCTGTAACATGAACTCACTGATCAGAAAGAAGTTTCTCAGAAAGCTTCTTTCACGTTTTAAACTGATGAAATTTCCTTTATCAGCGTAGACCTCAATGCGATTCAAAGAAGCCCTTGTCAGGTTCCTCAAAGACAGTGTTAATGGACTGCTCCACGAAACATAAGTGTAACTCTGTGAGATGAATTCACACATCACCAAGAAGTTTCTAAGAAAGCTTCTTTCTAGTTTTCATCTGAAGATATTTTCTTTGTCACTGTAGGCTTCATTGCGCAATGAAGTATCTAATTGCAGATTTCCAGAAAAATGTGTTAACAAACTGATCACAGAAGAGAAACTTTTAACTCTGTGAGTTGCATTCACACATGGCAGTGCAGTTTCGCAGAAAGCTTCTCTGTAGTTATTATGTGAGGATATCTCCTTTTTCACCATGGGCCCTTAGGGGCTTCCAAATATCACTTTGCACAATCAAACGACAACAGTGTTCGCAAACTGTTCCAAGAAGGGAAGGGTGGAACTCTGTGTGATGAAGTCACACATCAGAAAGCAATCTCTCAAAAAGCTTCTCTCTAGTTATTATGTGAGGATATTTCCTTTTTCACCATGGGCCCCTATGGGCTCCCAAATATCACTTTGCAGTTTCCACGAAAAGAGTGTTAGCAAACTGCTTCCTGAGGTGCACGTTGTAAGTCTGTGACATGAACTCACTGATCAGAAAGTAGTTTCTCAGAAAGCTTCTTTCACGTTTTGAACTGATGAAATTTCCTTTATCAGAGTAGACCTCAATGCGATTCAAACAAGCCCTTGTCAGGTTCCTCAAAAACAGTGTTAATGGACTGCTCCACGAAACATAAGTGTAACTCTGTGAGATGAATTCACGCATCACCAAGAAGTTTCTAAGAAAGCTTCTTTCTAGTTTTCATCTGAAGATATTTCCTTTGTCACCGTAGGCTTCATTGCGCTATGAAGTATCTAATTGCAGATTTCCAGAAAACTGTGTTAACAAACTGATCACTGAAGAGAAACGTGTAACTCTGTGAGTTGCATTCACACATGGCAGAGCAGTTTCTCAGAAAGCTTCTCTGTAGTTATTATGTGGGGATATCTCCTTTTTCACCATGGGCCCTTATGGGCTCCAAATATCTCTTTGCAGAATCAAACGACAACAGTGTTAGCAAGCTGTTCCAAGAAGGGAAGGGTGGAACTCTGGGTGATGAAGTCACACATCAGAAAGCAATCTCTCGAAAAGCTTCTCTCTAATTATTATGTGAGGATATCTCCTTTTTCACCATGGGCCCCTATGGGCTCCCAAATATCACTTTGCAGTTTCCACGAAAAGAGTGTGAGCAAACTGCTTCCTGAGGTTTAAGTTGTAAGTGTGACATGAACTCACTGATCAGAAAGAAGTTTCTCAGAAAGCTTCTTTCACGTTTTGAACTGATGAAATTTCCTTTATCAGCGTAGGCCTCAATGCCATCCAAAGAAGCCCTTCAAAGGTTCCTCAAAAACAGTGTTAATGGACTGCTCCACGAAACATAAGTGTAACTCAGTGAGATGAATTCACACATCACCAAGAAGTTTCTAAGAAAGCTTCTTTCTAGTTTTCATCTGAGAATATTTCCTTTGTCACCATAAGCTTCATTGCGCTATGAAGTATCTAATTGCAGATTTCCAGAAAACTGTGTTAACAAACTGATCACTGAAGAGAAACGTGTAACTCTATGAGTTGCATTCACACATGTCAGTGCAGTTTCTCACAAAGCTTCTCTCTAGTTATTATGTGAGGATATCCCCTTTTTCACCATAGCCCTCAATGAGCTTCCAAATATCACTTTGCTGAATCCACGAGAACACTGTTATCAAAGTGTTCCAAGAAGGGAAGGGTGGAAATCTGTGTCATGAAGTCACACATCAGAAAGCAATCTCTCAAAAAGCTTCTCTCTAGTTACTATGTGAGGTTATTTCTTTTTCACCATGGGCCCCTAAGGGCTCGCAATATCACTTTGCAGTTTTCCACGAAACAGTGTGAGCAAACTGCTTCCTGAGGTTTAAGTTGTACATCTGTGAGATGAACTCACTGATCAGAAAGAAGATTCTCAGAAAGCTTCTTTCACGTTTTGAACTGATGAAATTTCCTTTATCAGCGTAGGCCTCAATGCCATCCAAAGAAGCCCTTCTCAGGTTCCTCAAAAACAGTGTTAATGGACTGCTCCACGAAACAAAAGTGTAACTCTGTGAGGTGAACTCACACATCACCAAGAAGTTTCCAAGAAAGCTTCTTTCTAGTTTTTCATCTGAGAATATTTCCTTTTCACCATAAGCTCATTGCCGCTATGAAGTATCTAATTGCAGATTTCCAGAAAACTGTGTTAACAAACTGATCACTGAAGAGAAACCTGTAACTCTGTGAGTTGAATTCACTCATGGCAGTGCAGTTCTCAGAAGCCTTCTCTCTATTTATTATGTGAGGATATCTCCTTTTTCACATAGCCCTCACAGAACTCCCAAATATCACTTTGCTGAATCCACGAGAACACTGTTATCCAAGAAGGGAGGGTGGAAATCTGGGTGATGAAGTCACACATCAGAAAGCAATCTTTCAAAAATCTTCTCTCTAGTTATTATGTGAGGATATCTCCTTTTTCACCATGGGCCCCTATGGGCTCCCAAATATCACTTTGCATTTTCAACGAAACGAGTGTTAGCAAACTGCTTCCGGAGGTGTGCGTTGTAAATCTGTGACATGAACTCACTGATCAGGAAGAAGTCTCTCAGAAAGATTCTTTCACGTTTTGAACTGATGAAATTTCCTTTATCAGAGTAGGCCTCAATGCCATCCAAAGAAGCCCTTCTCAGGTTCCTCAAAAACAGTGTTAATGGACTGCTCCACGAAACATAAGTGTAATTCTGTGAGATGAATTCACACATCACCAAGAAGTTTCTAAGAAAGCTTCTTTCTAGTTTTCATCTGAGAATATTTCCTTTGTCACCATAAGCTTCATTGCGCTATGAAGTATCTAATTGCAGATTTCCAGAAAACTGTGTTAACAAACTGATCACTGAAGAGAAACGTGTATCTCTGTGAATTGCATTCACACATGGCAGTGCAGTTTCTCAGAAAGCTTCTTTCTAGTTATTATGTGAGGATATCCCCTTTTTCACCATGGGCCCTGATGGGCTCACAAATATCACTTTGCAGAATCAAACGACAACAGTGTTAGCAAACTGTTCCAAGAAGGGAAGGATGGAACTCTGTGTGATGAAGTCACACATAAGAAAGCAATCTCTCAAAAAGCTTCTCTCTAGTTATTGTGTGAGGATATTCCTTTTTCACCATGGGCCCCTATGGGCTCCCAAATATCACTTTGCAGTTTCCACGAAAAGACAGTGAGCAAACTGCTTCCTGAGGTGTACGTTGTAAGTCTGTGAAATGAACTCACTGATCAGAAAGAAGTTTCTCAGAAAGCTTCTTTCACGTTTTGAACTGATGAAATTTCCTTTATCAGCGTAGGCCTCAATGCCATC
>NC_044557.1:5849491-5868692 GCF_007565055.1 Rhinopithecus roxellana | reverse complement strand
GTGAAAAAGGAAATATCCTCACATAATAACTAGAGAGAAGCTTTTTGAGAGATTGCTTTCTGATGTGTGACTTCATCACAGAGTTCCACCCTTCCCTTCTTGGAACAGTTTGCTAACACTGTTGTCGTTTGATTCTGCAAAGTGATATTGGGAGCCCATTGAAGGGCTGGTGAAAAAGAATATATCCTCACATAAAACTAGAGAGAAGCTTTCTGAGAAACTGCACTGCCATGTGAATGCAACTCACAGAGTTACACGTTTCTCTTCAGTGATCAGTTTGTTAACACAGTTTTCTGGAAATCTGCAATTAGATACTTCATAGCGCAATGAGCTTATGGTGCAAAGGAAATATCTTCAGATGAAAACTAGAAAGAAGCTTTCTTAGAAACTTCTTGGTGATGTGTGAATTCATCTCACAGAGTTACACTTATGTTTCGTGGAGCAGTCCATTAACCACTGTTTTTGAGGAACCTGAGACAGGGCTTCTTTGAATCGCATTGAGGCTACGCTGATAAAGGAAATTTCATCAGTTCAAAACGTGAAAGAAGCTTTCTGAGAAACTTCTTTCTGATCAGTGAGTTTGTCACACTTACAACGTACACCTCAGGAAGCAGTTTGCTCACTCTTTTCGTGGAAACTGCAAAGTGATATTTGGGAGCCCATAGGGGCCCATGGAAAAAGGAGATATCCTCACATAATAACTAGAGAGAAGCTTTTTGAGAGATTGCTTTCTGATGTGTGACTTCATCACCAGATTTCCACCTTCCTTCTTGGAACACTTTGATAACATGTCTGGATTCAACAAGTGATATTTGGGAGCTAGGGCTATGGTGAAAAAGGAGATATCCTCACATAATAACTAGAGAGAAGCTTTGAGAAACTGCACTGCCATGTGTGAATGCAACTCACAGAGTTACACGTTTCTCTTCAGTGATCAGTTTGTTAACACAGTTTTCTGGAAATCTGCAATTAGATACTTCATAGCGCAATGAAGCTCATGGTGACAAAGGAAATATTCTCAGATGAAAACTAGAAAGAAGCTTTCTTAGAAACTTCTTGGTGATGTGTGAATTCATCTCACAGAGTTACACTTATGTTTCGTGGAGCAGTCCATTACACTGTTTTGAGGAACCTGAGAAGGGCTTCTTTGGATGGCATTGTGGCCTACGCTGATAAAAGGAAATTTCATCAGTTCAAAACGTGAAAGAGCTTTCTGAGAAACTTCTTCTGATCAGTGAGTTCATCTCACAGACTTCAACTTACAACCATCAGAAGCAGTGTTGCTCACACTCTTGTCGTGGAAACTGCAAGTGATATTTGGGAGCCCATAGGGGTCCCATGGTGAAAAAGGAATATCCTCACTAAATAACTAGAGAGAAGTTTTGAGAGATTGCTTTCTGATGTGTGACTTCATCAACACAGAGTTCCACCCTTCCCTTCTTGGAACAGTTTGCTAACACGTGTGTCCTGTGATTCTGCAAAATGATATTTGGGAGTCCCTTAAGGGCCCATGGTGAAAAAGGAATATACTGACATAATAACTAGAGAAAAGTTTCGGAGAAAGTGCATTGCCATGTGTGAATGCAACTCACAGAGTTACAGTTTCTCTCAGTGATCAGTTTGTTAACACAGTTTTCTGGGAAATCTGCAAATAGATACTTCATAGCGCAATGAAGCCTAAGATGACAAAGGAAATATCTTCAGATGAAAACTAGAAAGAAGCTTTCTTAGAAACTTTCTTGGTGATGAGTGAATTCATCTCACAGAGTTACACTTATGTTTCGTGGAGCTGTCCATTAACACTGTCTTTGAGGAACCTGACAAGGGGTTCTTTGAATCGCTTTGATGGTATAGGCTGATAAAGGAAATTTCATCAGTTTAAAACGTGAAGGAAGCCTTTCTGAGAAACTTTCTTTCTGATCAGCGAGTTCATCTCACAGACTTACAACTTAACCTCAGGAAAGCAGTTTGTTCACACTCTTTTCGTGGAAATGCAAAGTGATATTTGGGACCCATAGGGGCCCATGGTGAAAAAGGAAATATCCTCACATAATAACTAAAGAAGAAGCTTTTTGAAAGATTGCTTTCTGATGTGTGACTTAATCACCCAGATTTCCACCCTTCCCTTCTTGGAACACTTTGATAACAGTGTTCTCGTGGATTACTGCAAAGTGATATTTGGAGCCCATTGAGGGCCTATGGTGAAAAAGGGGAATATCCTCACATAATAACTAGAGAGAAGCTATCTGAGAAACTGCACTGCCATGTGTGAATGCAACTCACAGAGTTACACGTTTCTCTTCAGTGATCAGTTGTTAACACAGTTTTCTGGAAATCTGCAATTCGATACTTCATAGCGCAATAAATCTATGGTGACAAACGGAAATATTCTCAGATGAAACCTAGAAAGAAGCTTTCGTAGAAACTTCTTGGTGATGTGTGAATTCATCTCACAGAGTTACACTTATGTTTCGTGGAGCAGTCCGTAAACACTGTTTTTGAGGAACCTGATAAGGGCTTCTTTGGATGGCTTGAGGCCTACGCTGATAAAGGAAATTTCATCAATTCAAAACGTGAAAGAAGCTTTCTGAGAAACGTCTTTCTGATCAGTGAGTTCATCTCACAGACTTACAAATTAAGCCTCAGGAAGCAGTTTGCTCACACTCTATTCGAGGAAACTGCAAAGTGATATTTGGGAGCCCATTGGGCCCATGGTGAAAAACGAAATATCCTCACCTAATAACTAGAGAGAAGCTTTCGAGAAATTGCTTTTTGTTGTGTGACTTCATCACACAAAGTTCCACCCTTCCCTTCTTGGAACAGTTTGCTAACACTGTTGTCGTTTGATTCTACAAAGTGATATTTGGGAGCCCATAAGGGGCCATGGTGAAAAAGGAGATATCCTCACATAATAACTAGAGAGAAGCTTTTTGAGAAACTGCACTGCCATGTGTGAATGCAACTCACAGGGTTACATGTTTCTCTTCAGTGATCAGGTTGATAACACAGTTTTCTGGAAATATGCAATTAGATACTTCGTAGCGCAATGAAACCTTCGGTGACAAAGGAAATATCTTCAGATGAAAACTAGAAAGAAGCTTTCTTAGAAATTCTTGGTGATGTGTGATTCATCTCACAGAGTTACACTTATGTTTCGTGGAGCAGTCCATTCAACACTGTCTTTGAGGAACCTGACAAGGGCTTCTTTGAATGTCATTGAGGCCTACGCTAATAAAGGAAATATCATCAGTTCAAAACATGAAAGAAGCTTTCTGAGAAACTTCTTTCTGATCAGTGAATTCATATCACAGACTTACAAATTAAACCTCAGGAAACAGTTTCTCACACTCTTTCGTGGACACTGCAAAGTGATATTTGGAACCCATAGGGGCCCATGGTGAAAAAGGAAATATCCTCACATAATAACTACAGAGAAGCTTTTTGAGAGATTGCTTTCTGATGTGTGACTTCATCACACAGAGTTCCACCCTTCCCTTCTTGGAACAGTTTGCTAACACTATTGTCATTTGATTCTGCAAAGTGATATTTGGGAGCCCACAAGGGCCCATGGTGAAAAAGGAGTTATCCTCACATAATAACTAGAGAGAAGCTTCGGAGAAACTGCACTGCCATGTGTGAATGCAACTCACAGAGTTACACGTTTCTCTTCAGTGATCAGTTTGTTAACACAGTTTTCTGGAAATCTGCAATTAGATACTTCATAGCGCAATGAAGCTTATGGTGACAAAGGAAATATTCTCAGATGAAAATTAGAAAGAAGCTTTCTTAGACACTTCTTGGTGATGTGTGAATTCATCTCACAGAGTTACACTTATGTATCATGGAAGAGTCCATTAACACTGTTTTTGAGGAACCTGAGAAGGGCTTCTTTGGATGGCATTGAGGCCTACGCTGATAAAGGAAATTTCATCCGTTCAAAACGTGAAAGAAGATTTCTGAGAAACTTCTCTCTGATCAGTGAGTTCATCTCACAGACTTACAAATTAAACCTCAGGAAGCAGTTTGCTCACACTCTTTTCGTGGAAACTGCAAAGTGATATTTGGGAGCCCATAGGGGCCCATGGTGAAAAAGGAAATATCCTCATATAATAACCAGAGAGAAGCTTTTTGAGAGATTACTTTCTGATGTGTGACTTCATCACACAGAGTTCCACCCTTCCCTTCTTGGAACAGTTTGCTAACACTGTTGTCATTTGATTCTGCAAAGTGATATTTGGGAGCCCATAAGGGCCCATGGTGAAAAGGAGATATCCTCAAATAATAACTAGAGAGAAGCTTTTTGAGAAACTGCACTGCCATGTGTGAATTCAACTCACAGGGTTACACGTTTCTCTTCAGTGATCAGGTTGATAACACAGTTTTCTGGAAATCTGCAATTAGATACTTCGTAGCGCAATGAAACCTTCGGTGACAAAGGAAATATCTTCAGATGAAAATTAGAAAGAAACTTTCTTAGAAACTTCTTGGTGATGTGTGATTTCATCTCACAGAGTTACACTTATGTTTCGTGGAGCAGTCCATTCACACTGTCTTTGAGGAACCTGACAAGGGCTTCTTTGAATCTCATTGAGGTCTACGCAGATAAAGGAAATTTCATCAGTTCAAAACGTGCAAGAAGCTTTCTGAGAAACTTCTTTCTAATCAGTGAGTTCATGTCACAGACTTACAACGTACACCTCAGGAAGCAGTTTGCTAACTCTCTTTTCGTGGAAACTGCAAAGTGATCTTTTTGAGCCCATAGGGGCCCAAGGTGAAAAAGGAGATATCCTCATAAAATAACTAGAAGAGAAGCTTTTTGAGAGATTGCTTTCTCATGTGTGACTTCATCACCCAGATTTCCACCCTTCCCTTCTTGGAACACTTTGATAACAGTGTTCTCGTGGATTCAGCAAAGTGACATTTGGGAGATCATTGAGGGCTATGGTGAAAAAGGAGATATCCCCACATAACAAATAGAGAGAAGCTTTCTGAGAAACTGCACTGCCATGTGTGAATGCAACTCACAGAGTTACACGTTTCTCTTCAGTGAACAGTTTGTTAACACAGTTTTCTGGAAATCTCCAATTAGATACTTCATAGTGCAATGAAGCTTATGGTGACAAAGGAAATATTCTCAGATGAAAACTAGAAAGAAGCTTTCTTAGAAACTTCTTGGTGATGTGTGAATTCATCTCACAGAGTTACACTTATGTTTCGTGGAGCAATCCATTAACACTGTGTTTGAGGAACCTGAGAAGGGCTTCTTTGGATGGCATTGAGGCCTACGCTGATAAAGGAAATTTCATGAGTTCAAAACGTGAAAGAAGCTTTCTGATAAACTTCTTTCTGATCAGTGAGTTCATCTCACAGACTTACAACTTAAAACTCAGGAAGCAGTTTGCTCACACTCTTTTCGTTGAAACTGCAAAGTGATATTTGGTAGCCCTTAGGGGTCCATGTTGAAAAAGGAAATATCCTCACATAATAACTAGAGTTAAGCTTTTTGAGAGATTGCTTTCTGATGTGTGACTTCATCACACAGAGTTCCACCCTTCCCTTCTTGGAACAGTTTGCTAACACTGTTGTCCTTTGATTCTGCAAAGTGATATTTGGGAGCCCATAAGGGCCCATGGTGAAAAAGGAGATATACTCACATAGATGCTACAGAGAAGCTTTCGGAGAAATTGCATTGCCATTTATGAATGCAACTCACAGAGTTACACGTTTCTGTTCGGTGATCAGTTTGTTAACACAGTTTTCTGGAAATCTGCAATTAGATACTTCATACCGCAATGAAACCTTCGGTGACAAAGGAAATATCTTCAGATGAAAACTAGAAAGAAGCTTTCTAAGAAACTTCTTGGTGATGTGTGATTTCATCTCACAGAGTTACACTTATGTTTCGTGGAGCAGTCCATTCACACTGTCTTTGAGGAACCTGACAAAGGCTTCTTTGAATCGCATTGAGGTCTACGCTGATAAAGGAAATTTCATCAGTTCAAAACGTGCAAGAAGCTTTCTGAGAAACTTCTTTCTGATCCGTGAGTTCATGTCACAGACTTACAACGTACACCTCAGGAAGCAGTTTGCTAACACTCTTTTCGTGGAAACTGCAAAGTGATATTTTTGAGGCCATAGGGGCCCATGGTGAAAAAGGAGATATCCTCACATAATAACTAGAGAGAAGCTTTTTGAGAGATTGCTTTCTGATGTGTGACTTCATCACCCAGATTTCCACCCTTCCCTTCTTGGAACACTTTGATAACAGTGTTCTCGTGGATTCAGCAAAGTGACATTTGGGAGATCATTGAGGGCTATGGTGAAAAAGGAGATAACCCCACATAATAACTAGAGAGAAGCTTTCTGAGAAACTGCACTGCCATGTGTGAATGCAGCTCACAGAGTTACACGTTTCTCTTCAGTGATCACTTTGTTAACACAGTTTTCTGGAAATCTGCAATTAGATACTTCATAGCGCAATGAAGCTTATGGTGACAAAGGAAATATTCTCAGATGAATACCAGAAAGAAGCTTTCTTAGAAACTTTCTGGTGATGTGTGAATTCCTCTCACAGAGTTACACTTATGTTCCGTGGAGCAATCCATTAACACTGTGTTTGAGGAACCTGAGAAAGGCTTCTTTGGATGGCATTGAGGCCTACGCTGATAAAGAAAATTTCTTGAGTTCAAAACGTGAAAGAAGCTTTCTGAGAAACTCCTTTCTGATCAGTGAGTTCATCTCACAGACTTACAACTTAAAACTCAGGAAGCAGTTTGCTCACACTCTTTTCGTTGAAACTGCAAAGTGATATTTGGGAGCCCATAGGGGTCCATGGTGAAAAAGGAAATATCCTCACATAATAACTAGAGAGAAGTTTTTTGAGAGATTGCTTTCTGATGTGTGACTTCATCACACAGAGTTCCACCCTTCCCTTCTTGGAACAGTTTGCTAACACTGTTGTCCTTTGATTCTGCAAAATGATATTTGGGAGCCCTTAAGGGCCCATGGTGAAAAAGGAATTATACTGACATAATAACTAGAGAGAAGTTTTCGGAGAAATTGCATTGCCATGTGTGAATGCAACTCACAGAGTTACACGTTTCTCTTCAGTGAACAGTTTGTTAAAACAGTTTTCTGGAAATCTGCAAAGAGATACTTCATAGCGCAATGAAGCTCATGCTGACAAAGGAAATATTCTCAGCTGAAAACTAGAAAGATGCTTTCTTAGAAACTTCTTGGTGATGTGTGAATTCATCTCACAGAGTTACACTTATGTTTCGTGGAGCAGTCCATTTACACTGTCTTTGAGGAACCTGACAAGGGGTTCTTTGAATCGCTTTGAGGTATAGGCTGGTAAAGGAAATTTCATCAGTTTAAAACTTGAAGGAAGCTTTCTGAGAAACTTCTTTCTGATCAGTGAGTTCATGTCACAGACTTACAACGTACACCTCAGGAAGCAGTTTGCTAACACTCTTTTCGTGGAAACTGCAAAGTGATATTTGGGAGCCCACAGGGGCCCATGGTGAAAAAGGAGATATCCTCACATAATAACTACAGAGAAGCTTTTTGTGAGATTGCTTTCGGATGTTTGACTTCATCACCCAGATTTCCACCCTTCCCTTCTTGGAAAACTTTGATAACAGTGTTCTCGTGGATTCAGCAAAGTGATATTTGGGAGCTCATTTAGGGCTATGGTGAAAAAGGAGATATCCTCACATAATAACTAGAGAGAAGCTTTCTGAGAAACTGCAATGCCATGTGTGAATGCAACTCACAGAGTTACACGTTTCTCCTCAGTCATCAGTTTGTTAACACAGTTTTCTGGAAATCTGCAATTAGATACTTCATAGCGCAATGAAGCTTATGGTGAAAAAGGAAATATTCTCAGATGAAAACTAGAAAGAAGCTTTCGTAGAAACTTCTTCGTGATGTGTGAATTCATCTCACAGAGTTACACTTATGTTTCGTGGAGCAGTCCGTAAACACTGTTTTTGAGGAACCTGACAAGGGCTTCTTTGGATGGCATTGAGGCCTACGCTGATAAAGGAAATTTCATCAGTTCAAAACGTGAAAGAAGCTTTCTGAGAAACTTCTTTCTGATCAGTGTGTTCATCTCACAGACTTACAACTTAAACCTCAGGAAGCAGTTTGCTCACACTCTTTTCGTGGAAACTGCAATGTGATATTTGGGAGCCCATAGGGGCCCATGGTGAAAATGGAAGTATCCTCACATAATAACTAGAGAGATGGTTTTTGAGAGATTGTTTCTGATGTGTGACTTCATCACACAGAGTTCCACCCTTCCCTTCTTGAAACAGTTTGCTAACACTGTTGTCCTTTGATTTTGCAAAGTGATACTTGGAAGCCCATAAGGGGCCATGGTGAAAAAGGAGATATCCTCACATAATAACTAGAGAGAAGCTTTCTGAGAAACTGCACTGCCATGTGTGAATGCAACTCACAGAGGTAAACGTTTCTCTTCAGTGATCAGTTTGTTAACACAGTTTTCTGGAAATCTGCAATTAGATACTTCGTTGCGCAATGAAGCTTATGGTGACAAAGGAAATATCTTCAGATGGAAACTAGAAAGAAGCTTTCTTAGAAACTTCTTGGTGATGTGTGAATTCATCTCGCACAGTTACACTTATGTTTCGTGGAGCAGTCCATTAACACTGTCTTTGAGGAAACTGACAAGGGCTTCTTTGAATCGCATTGATGTCTACGCTAAAAAAGGAAATTTCATCAGTTCAGAACGTGAAAGAAGCTTTCTGAGAAACTTCTTTCTGTTCAGTGAGTTCATGTCACAGACTTACAACGTACACCTCAGGAAGCAGTTTGCTCACATTCTTTTCGTGGACACTGCAAAGTGATATTTGGGAGCCCTTAGGGGCCCATGGTGAAAAAGGAAATATCCTCACATAATAACTAGAGAGAAGCTTTTTGAGAGATTGCTTTCTGATGTGTGACTTCATCACACAGGTTTCCACCCTTCCCTTCTTGGAACAGTTTGCTAACACTGTTGTCGTTTGATTCTGCAAAGTGATATTTGGGAGCCCACTAGGGCCCATGATGAAAAAGGAGATATCCTCACATAATAACTAGACAGAAGCTTTCTGAGAAACTGCACTGTATGTGTGAATGCAACTCACAGAGTTACACGTTTCTCTTCAGTAATCAGTTCGTTAACACAGTTTTCTGGAAATCTGCAATTAGATACTTCATAGTGCAATGAAGCCTACGGTGACAATGGAAATATCTTCAGATGCAAACTAGAAAGAAGCTTTCTTAGAAACTTCTTGGTGATGTGTGAATTCATCTCACAGAGTTACACTTATGTTTCATGGAGCAGTCCAATAACACTGTCTTTGAGGAACCTGACAAGGGCTTCTTTGAATCGCTTTGAGGTCTACGCTGATATAGGAAATTTCATCAGTTCAAAACGTGCAAGAAGCTTTCTGAGAAACTTCTTTCTGATCAGTGAGTTCATGTCACAGACTTCAACGTACACCTCAGGAAGCAGTTTGCTAACACTCTTTTCGTGGAAACTGCAAAGTGATATTTGGGAGCCCATAGGGGCCCATGGTGAAAAAGGAGATATCCTCAAATAATAACTAGGGAGAAGCTTTTTGAGAGATTGCTTTCTGATGTGTGACTTCATCACCCAGATTTCCACCCTTCCCTTCTTGGAACACTTTGATAACAGTGTTCTCGTGGATTCAGCAAAGTGATATTTGGGAGCTCATTGAGGGCTATGGTGAAAAAGGAGATATCCTCACGTAATAACTAGAGAGAAGCTTTCTGAGAAACTGCAATGCCAGGTGTGAATGCAACCCACAGAGTTACACGTTTCTCTTCACTGATCAGTTTGTTAACACAGTTTTCTGAAAATCTGCAATTAGATACTTCATAGCGCAATGAAGCTTATGGTGACAAAGGAAATATACTCAGATGAAAACTAGAAAGAAGCTTTCTTAGAAACTTCTTGGGATTTGTGAATTCATCTCACAGAGTTACACTTATGTTTCGTGGAGCAGTCCATTAACACTTTTTTTGAGGAACCTGAGAAGGGCTTCTTTGAATGGCATTGAGGCCTACAAGGAAATTTCATCAGTTCAAAACGTGAAAGAAGCTTTCTGAGAAACTTCTTTCTCATCAGTGAGTTCATCTCACAGACTTACAACTTAAACCTCAGGAAGCAGTTTGCTAACACTCTTTTCGTGGAAACTGCAAAGTGATATTTTGGAGCCCTTAGGGGCCCATGGTGAAAAAGGAAATATCCTCACATAATAACTAGAGAGAACCTTTCTGAGAAACTGCACTGCCATGTGTGAATGCAACTCACAGAGTTACACGTTCCCCTCAGTCATCAATTTGTTAACACAGTTTTCTGGAAATCTGCAATTAGATACTTCATAGCGCAATGAAGCTTATGGTGACAAAGGAAATATTCTCAGATGAAAACTAGAAAGAAGCTTTCATATAAACTTCTTGGTGATGTGTGAATTCATCTCACAGAGTTACACTTATGTATCATGGAACAGTCCATTAACACTGTTTTTGAGGAACCTGAGAAGGGCTTCTTTGGATGGCATTGAGGCCTACGCTGATAAAGGAAATTTCATCAGTTCTAAACGTGAAAGAAGCTTTCTGAGAAACTTCTTTCTGATCAGTGAGTTCATCTCACTGACTTACAACTTAAACCTCAGGAAGCAGTTTGCTCACACTCTTTTCGTGGAAACTGCAAAGTGATATTTGGGAGCCCATAGGGGCCCATGGTGAAAAAGGAGATATCCTCACATAATAACTACAGAGAAGCTTTTTGGGAGATTGCTTTCTGATGTGTGACTTCATCACACAGAGTTCCACCCTTCCCTTCTTGGAACAGTTTGCTAACATTGTTGTCGTTTGATTCTGCAAAGTGATATGTGGGAGCCCTTAAGGGCCCATGGTGAAAAAGGAGTTATACTCACATAATAACTAGAGAGAAGCTTTCAGAGAAATTGCATTGCCATGTGTGAATGCAACTCACAGATTTACACGTTTCTCTTCAGTGATCAGTTTGTTAACACAGTTATCTGAAAATCTGCAATTAGATACTTCATAGCGCAACGAAGCCTACGGTGACAAAGGAAATATCTTCAGATGAAAACTAAAAAGAAGCTTTCTTAGAAACTTCTTGGTAATGTCTGAATTCATCTCACAGAGTTACACTTATGTTTCGTGGAGCAGTCCATTAACACTGTCTTTGAGGAACCTGACAAGGGCTTCTTTGAATCGCATTGAGGTCTATGCTGATAAAGGAAATTGCATCAGTTCAAAATGTGAAAGAAGCTTTCTGAGAAACTTCTTTCTGATCAGTGAGTTCATCTCACAGACTTACAACGTACACCACAGGAAGCAGTTTACTAACACTCTTTTCGTGGAAACTGCAAAGTGATATTTGGGAGCCCATAGGGGCCCATGGTGAAAAAGGAGATATCCTCACATAATAACTAGAGAGAAGCTTTTTGAGAGATTGCTTTCTAATGTGAGACTTCATCACCCAGATTTCCACCCTTCCCTTCTGGGAACACTTTGATAACAGTGTTCTCGTGGATTCAGCAAAGTGATATTTGGGAGCTCATTGACGGCTATGGTGAAAAAGGAGATATCCTCACATAATAACTAGAGAGAAGCTTTCGGAGAAATTGCATTGCAATGTGTGAATGCAACTCACAGAGTTACACGTTTCTCTTCAGTGATCAGTTTGTTAACACAGTTATCTGGAAATCTGCAATTAGATACTTCATAGCACAATGAAGCTTATGGTGACAAAGGAAATATTCTCAGATGAAAACTAGAAAGAAGCTTTCTTAGAAAGTTTTTGGTGATGTGTGAATTCATCTCACAGAGTTACACTTATGTTTCGTGGAGCAGTCCATTAACACTGTTTTTGAGGAACCTGAGAAGGGCTTCTTTGGATGGCATTGTGGCCTACGCTGATAAAGGAAATTTCATCAGTTCAAAACGTGAAAGAAGCTTTCTGAGAAACTTCTTTCTGATCAGTGAGTTCATCTCACAGACTTACAACTTAAAACTCAGGAAGCAGTTTGCTCACACTCTTGTCGTTGAAACTGCAAAGTGATATTTGGGAGCCCATAGGGGTCCATGGTGAAAAAGGAAATATCCTCATATAATAACTAGAGAGAAGTTTTTTGAGAGATTGCTTTCTGATGTGTGACTTCATCACACAGAGTTCCACCCTTCCCTTCTTGAAACAGTTTGCTAACACTGTTGTCCTTTGATTCTGCAAAATGATATTTGGGAGCCCTTAAGGGCCCATGGTGAAAAAGGAATTATACTGACATAATAACTAGAGAAAAGTTTTCGGAGAAATTGCATTGCCATGTGTGAATGCAACTCACAGAGTTACAGGTTTCTCTTCAGTGATCAGTTTGTTAACACAGTTTTCTGGAAATCTGCAAATAGATACTTCATAGCGCAATGAAGCCTAAGATGACAAAGGAAATATCTTCAGATGAAAACTAGAAAGAAGCTTTCTTAGAAACTTCTTGGTGATGTGTGAATTCATCTCACAGAGTTACACTTATGTTTCGTGGAGCTGTCCATTAACACTGTCTTTGAGGAACCTGACAAGGGGTTCTTTGAATCGCTTTGAGGTATAGGCTGATAAAGGAAATTTCATCAGTTTAAAACGTGAAGGAAGCTTTCTGAGAAACTTCTTTCTGATCAGCGAGTTCATCTCACAGACTTACAACTTAAACCTCAGGAAGCAGTTTGTTCACACTCTTTTCGTGGAAAGTGCAAAGTGATATTTGGGAGCCCATAGGGGACCATGGTGAAAAAGGAAATATCCTCACATAATAACTAAAGAGAAGCTTTTTGAAAGATTGCTTTCTGATGTGTGACTTCATCACCCAGATTTCCACCCTTCCCTTCTTGGAACACTTTGATAACAGTGTTCTCGTGGATTCAGCAAAGTGATATTTGGGAGCCCATTGAGGGCTATGGTGAAAAGGGAAATATCCTCACATAATAACTAGAGAGATTCTCTCTGAGAAACTGCACTGCCATGTGTGAATGCAACTCACAGAGTTACACGTTTCTCTTCAGTGATCAGTTTGTTAACACAGTTTTCTGGAAATCTGCAATTCGATACTTCATAGCGCAATAAATCTTATGGTGACAAAGGAAATATTCTCAGATGAAACCTATAAAGAAGCTTTCGTAGAAACTTCTTGGTGATGTGTGAATTCATCTCACAGAGTTACACTTATGTTTCGTGGAGCAATCCATTAACACTGTGTTTGAGGAACCTGAGAAGGGCGTCTTTGGATGGCATTGAGGCCTACGCTGATAAAGGAAATTTCATGAGTTCAAAACGTGAAAGAAGCTTTCTGAGAAACTTCTTTCTGATCAGTGAGTTCATCTCACAGACTTATAACTTAAAACTCAGGAAGCAGTTTGCTCACACTCTTTTCGTGGAAACTGCAAAGTGATATTTGGGAGCCCATTGGGGCCCATGGTGAAAAACGAAATATCCTCACCTAATAACTAGAGAGAAGCTTTCGAGAAATTGCTTTTTGTTGTGTGACTTCATCACACAAAGTTCCACCCTTCCCTTCTTGGAACAGTTTGCTAACACTGTTGTCGTTTGATTCTACAAAGTGATATTTGGGAGCCCATAAGGGGCCATGGTGAAAAAGGAGATATCCTCACATAATAACTAGAGAGAAGCTTTTTGAGAAACTGCACTGCCATGTGTGAATGCAACTCACAGGGTTACATGTTTCTCTTCAGTGATCAGGTTGATAACACAGTTTTCTGGAAATATGCAATTAGATACTTCGTAGCGCAATGAAACCTTCGGTGACAAAGGAAATATCTTCAGATGAAAACTAGAAAGAAGCTTTCTTAGAAACTTCTTGGTGATGTGTGATTTCATCTCACAGAGTTACACTTATGTTTCGTGGAGCAGTCCATTCACACTGTCTTTGAGGAACCTGACAAGGGCTTCTTTGAATCTCATTGAGGTCTACGCTGATAAAAGAAATTTCATCAGTTCAAAACGTGCAAGAAGCTTTTTGAGAAACTTCTTTCTGATCAGTGAGTTCATGTCACAGACTTACAACGAACACCTCAGGAAGCAGTTTGCTAACACTCTTTTCGTGGAAACTGCAGAGTGATATTTTTGAGCCCATAGGGGCCCATGGTGAAAAAGGAGAT
Organism: Rhinopithecus roxellana; assembly: GCF_007565055.1. Classification (NCBI taxonomy): domain Eukaryota; kingdom Metazoa; phylum Chordata; class Mammalia; order Primates; family Cercopithecidae; genus Rhinopithecus; species Rhinopithecus roxellana. Next base: position 5,854,466 of record NC_044557.1, on the reverse strand, counting down.
ATCCTCACATAATAACTAGAGAGAAGCCTTTTGAGAGATTGCTTTCTGATGTGTGACTTCATCACCCAGATTTCCACCCTTCCCTTCTTGGAACACTTTGATAACAGTGTTCTCGTGGATTCAGCAAAGTGACATTTGGGAGAACATTGAGGGCTATGGTGACAAAGGAGATATCCCCACATAACATCTAGAGAGAAGCTTTCTGAGAAACTGCACTGCCATGTGTGAATGCAACTCACAGAGTTACACGTTTCTCTTCAGTGATCAGTTTGTTAACACAGTTTTCTGGAAATCTGCAATTAGATACTTCATAGCGCAATGAAGCTTATGGTGACAAAGGAAATATTCTCAGATGAAAACTAGAAAGAAGCTTTCTTAGAAACTTCTTGGTGATGTGTGAATTCATCTCACAGAGTTACACTTATGTTTCGTGGAGCAATCCATTAACACTGTGTTTGAGGAACCTGAGAAGGGCGTCTTTGGATGGCATTGAGGCCTACGCTGATAAAGGAAATTTCATGAGTTCAAAACGTGAAAGAAGCTTTCTGAGAAACTTCTTTCTGATCAGTGAGTTCATCTCACAGACTTATAACTTAAAACTCAGGAAGCAGTTTGCTCACACTCTTTTCGTGGAAACTGCAAAGTGATATTTGGGAGCCCATAGGGGTCCATGGTGAAAAAGGATATATCCTCACATAATAACTAGAGTTAAGCTTTTTGAGTGATTGCTTTCTGATGTGTGACTTCATCACACAGAGTTCCACCCTTCCCTTCTTGGAACAGTTTGCTAACACTGTTGTCCTTTGATTCTGCAAAGTGATATTTGGGAGCCCATAAGTGCCCATGGTGAAAAAGGAGATATACTCACGTAAAAGCTAGAGAGAAGCTTTCGGAGAAATTGCTTTGCCATTTGTGAATGCAACTCACAGAATTACACGTTTCTCTTCAGTGATCAGTTTGTTAACACAGTTTACTGGAAATCTGCAATTAGATACTTCATAGTGCAATGAAACCTTCGGTGACAAAGGAAATATCTTCAGATGAAAACTAGAAAGAAGCTTTCTTAGAAACTTCTTGGTGATGTGTGATTTCATCTCACAGAGTTACACTTATGTTTCGTGGAGCAGTCCTTTCACACTGTCTTTGAGGAACCTGACAAGGGCTTCTTTGAATCACTTTGAGGTCTACGCTGATAAAGGAAATTTCATCAGTTCAAAACGTGCAAGAAGCTTTCTGAGAAACTTCTTTCTGATCAGTGAGTTCATGTCACAGACTTACAACGTACACCTCAGGAAGCAGGTTGCTAACACTCTTTTCGTGGAAACTACAAAGTGATATTTTTGAGCCGATAGGGGCCCATGGTGAAAAAGGAGATATCCTCACATAATAACTAGAGAGAAGCTTTTTGAGAGATTGCTTTCTGATGTGTGACTTCATCACCCAGTTTTCCACCCTTCCCTTCTTGGAACAGTTTGCCAACACTGTTGTCCTTTGATTCTGCAAAATGATATTTGGGAGCCCTTAAGGGCCCAGGGTGAAAAAGGAATTATACTGACATAATAACTAGAGGGAAGTTTTCGGAGAATTTGCATTGCCATGTGTGAATGCAACTCACAGAGTTACACGTTTCTCTTCAGTGATCAGTTTGTTATCACAGTTTTCTGGAAATCTGCCATTAGATACTTCATAGCGCAATGAAGCTTATGGTGACAAAGGAAATATTCTCAGATGAAAACTAGAAAGAAGCTTTCGTAGAAACTTCTTGGTGATGTGTGAATTCATCTCGCAGAGTACACTTCTGTTTCGTGGAGCAGTCCTTTAACACTGTTTCTGAGGAACCTGAGAAGGGCTTCTTTGGATAGCAGTGAGGCCTACGCTCATAAAGGAAATTTCATCAGTTCAAAACGTGAAAGAAGCTTTCTGAGAAACTTCTTTCTGATCAGCGAGTTCATCTCACAGACTTACAACTTAAACCTCAGGATGCAGTTTGTTCACACTCTTTTCGTGGAAACTGCAAAGTGATATTTGGGAGCCCTTAGGGGCCCATGGTGAAAATGGAAATATCCTCACCTAATAACTAAAGAGAAGCTTTTTGAAAGATTGCTTTCTGATGTGTGACTTCATCACCCAGATTTCCACCCTTCCCTTCTTGGAACACTTTGATAACAGTGTTCTGGTGGATTCAGCAAAGTGATATTTGGGAGCCCATTGACGGCTAGGTGAAAAAGGAGATATCCTCACATAATAACTAGAGAGAAGCTATCTGAGAAACTGCACTGCCATGTGTGAATGCAACTCACAGAGTTACACGTTTCTCTTCAGTGATCAGTTTGTTAACACAGTTTTCTGGAAATCTGCAATTCGATACTTCATAGCGCAATAAATCTTATGGTGACAAAGGAAATATTCTCAGATGAAAACTAGAAAGAAGCTTTCTTAGAAACTTTTGGTGATGTGTGAATTCATCTCAAAGAGTTACACTTATGTTTCGTGGAGCAGTCCATAAACACTGTTTTTGAGGAACCTGACAAGGGCTTCTTTGGATGGCATTGAGGCCTACGCTGATAAAGGAAATTTCATCAGTTCAAAACGTGAAAGAAGCTTTCTGAGAAACTTCTTTCTGATCAGTGAGTTCATCTCACAGACTTACAACTTAAACCTCAGGAAGCAGTTTGCTCACACTCTTTTCGTGGAAACTGCAATGTGATATATTGGAGCCCATAGGGGCCCATGGTGAAAATGGAAATATCCTCACATAATAACTAGAGAGATGGTTTTCGAGAGATTGTTTCTGATGTGTGACTTCATCACACAGAGTTCCACCCTTCCCTTCTTGAAACAGTTTGCTAACACTGTTGTCCTTTGATTCTGCAAAGTGATACTTGGAAGCCCATAAGGGGCCATGGTAAAAAAGGAGATATCCTCACATAATAACTAGAGAGAAGCTTTCTGAGAAACTGCACTGCCATGTGTGAATGCAACTCACAGAGGTACACGTTTCTCTTCAGTGATCAGTTTGTTAACACAGTTTTCTGGAAATCTGCAATTAGATACTTCGTAGCGCAATGAAGCTTATGGTGACATAGGAAATATTCTCAGACGAAAACTAGAAAGACGCTTTCTTAGAAACTTCTTGGTGATGTGTGAATTCATCTCACAGAGTTACACTTATGTTTCATGGAGCAGTCCATTAACACTGTTTTTGGGGAACCTGAGAAGGGCTTCTTTGGATGGCATAGAGGCCTACGCTGATAAAGGAAATTTCATCAGTTCAAAACGTGAAAGAAGCTTTCTAAGAAACTTCTTTCTGATCAGTGAGTTCATCTCACAGACTTACAACGTAAACCTCAGGAAGCAGTTTGCTCACAATCTTTTCGTGGAAACTGCAAGGAGATATTTGGGAGCCCATAGGGGCCGATGGTCTAAAAGGAAATATCCTCACATAATAACTAGAGAGACGCTTTTTGAGAGATTGTTTTCTGATGTGTGAATTCATCACACAGAGTTCCACCCTTCCCTTCTTGGAACAGTTTGCTAACACTGTTGTCGTTTGATTCTGCAAAGTGATATTTGGGAGCCCATAAGGGGCCATGGTGAAAAAGGAAATATCCTCACATAATAACTAGAGAGAAGCTTTTTGAAAGATTGCTTTCTGATGTGTGACTTCATCACCCAGATTTCCACCATTCCCTTCTTGGAACACTTTGATAACAGTGTTCTCGTGGATTCAACAAGGTGATATTTGGGAGCTTATTGAGGGCTATGGTGCAAAAGGAGATATCCTCACATAATAACTAGAGAGAAGCTTTCTGAGAAACTGCACTGCCATGTGTGAATGCTACTCACAGAGTTATACGTTTCTCTTCACTGATCAGTTTGTTAACACAGTTTTCTGGAAATCTGCAATTAGATACTTCATAGCGCAATGAAGCTCATGCTGACAAAGGAAATATTCTCAGATGAAAACTAGAAAGAAGCTTTCTTAGAAACTTCTTGGTGATGTGTGAATTCATCTCACTGAGTTACACTTAGGTTTCGTGGAGCAGTCCATTAACACTGTCTTTGAGGAACCTGACAAGGGCTTCTTTGAATCGCATTGAGGTCTACGCTGATAAAGGAAATTTCATCAGTTCCAAACGTGAAGAAGTTTCGAGAAGAAACTCTTTTGATCAGTGATGTTCATGTCACAGACATACAACGTACACCTCAGGAAGCAGTTTGCTAACACTTCTTTTCGTTGGAACCTGCCAAAGTGATATTTGGGAGCACATTGCGGGCCCATAGTTGAAAAGGAGATATTCCTTCACCTTAATAACTAGAGAGAAGCTTTTTTTGAGAGATTGCTTTCTATGTGTCACTTCATCACACCGAGTTCCCACCCTTCCCTTCTTGGAAACATTTGAGAACTGTGTTCTCGTGGATTCAACAAGGTGATATTTTCGAGATTATTGAGGGCTATGGTGAAAAAGGAGATATCCTCACATAATAACTAGAGAGAAGCTTTCTGAGAAACTGCACTGCCATGTGTGAATGTAACTCACAGAGTTACACGTTTCTCTTCAGTGATCAGTTTGTTAACACAATTTTCTGGAAATCTGCAATTAGATACTTCATAGCGCAATGAAGCTCATGCTGACAAAGGAAATATTCTCAGATGAAAACTAGAAATAAGCTTTCTTAGAAACTTCTTGGTGATGTGTGAATTCATCTCACAGAGTTACACTTATGTTTCGTGGAGCAGTCCATTAACACTGTTTTTGAGGAACCTGAGAAGGGCTTCTTTGGATGGCATTGAGGCCTACGTTGATAAAGGAAATTTCATCAGTTCAAAACGTGAAAGAAGCTTTCTGAGAATCTTCTTTCTGATCAGTGAGTTCATCTCACAGACTTACAACATAAACCTCAGGAAGCAGTTTGCTCACACTCTTTTCGTGGAAACTGCAAAGTGATATTTTGGAGCCCATAGGTGCCCATG